>NC_140975.1:44671863-44784363 GCF_056783735.1 Eptatretus burgeri | reverse complement strand
TCAACGGTGAAGAATCACTTGAAAAATTCTCGAATCCGTATCCGGATTCAGATCTTCACCAAAATCAAATCAATTAGTCCTTTTGATACCGTTTCACTGCAAAAGCTCCCCAAGCTGGGTCCATGAGGTTCACCATCGAGGTTTCGACTCTTCAATATACTCAGAGATAGGGGAATTGGTGGGAAGGTGTTTTTGAGGGGTAACCAGTAAGGGAAAAGGTGTGAGAAGGCACCTGTAAAAGAATGGGCAATGGGGTTGAGAGTGAGTTGAGGGGGTGGTGGAGGGTCAAATATTTCAGCTGTACTACCACATATCTAATAACGCCTCATGGTGACTGTTAAACTTTGCAATGCAACATAAGCTTAAGTACTTTTATACAAACTACACTTTTCTTTTGCATTTAATGCAAAGTTCCTAGCTTAGCTCCAAAATGTTTTTCAACAGATCAATACAGAAGTCAAATGCAATGGTGTGTGTGATTCCATCTATTATGTTATACCATTACTATTGACTGCCCCCACTCATGTTTGTTTTTCATGATGTAATGCGGAACAAAGAGAAGCAAAAAGTCAATAAAACTTCATGTGAATGCTCTTTTGCTCCAAAGAAAGGGTTAACGCCCAAAACGGCAGCTTCTCCTTGCTTCCCAAAGCGGCTAGCATCCCTCGATTAATGTTCCGTTGATTCCATCCATTGTGCTTTAATCATAGTTTGTGAAATGACAGGCATCTTTCCTCCTCATCTTATTCCACTACCATCTTCCCTCGTTCATTGTTCATTTTGAAAACAAAAGTTCTATTGTACTTTTCTTTCCACATGCTTGGTTATGCAGGGCTATGATGGCAAATATGATGCAACTGACTTCCTGTGCAGCAAAGTTTCTGTATGGCCCAGCTTTGCAAATGCCTTTTAGCTATTCCGTGACTCGAAGTCAGCACAGTGGATAGATTTGCAGTGGTATTGTTTTTTTGATATCTATATATATATATATATATATATATATATATATATATATATATATATATATATATATATATATATATATATATATATATATGTATATATATATATATATCTTCTTCTTCTTCTTTCGGCTGCTCCCGTTAGGGGTCGCCACAGCGGATCACCTGTATGATCCGCATAGTGATTTGGCACATGTTTTACGCCGGATGCCCTTCCTGACGCAACCCTGGTCGCCTCTTACGACACAGGGATATGGTACACCTATTTTTTAACCGGGGTATACACCGGCCCAGTACACTGGTACTCATTTCGCCGACCTCGGAAGGATGACAGGCTGAGTCCACTCCCTGGTGTATTAATTCAGTGGCCCAACGGGGCTTGAACTCAGGACCTTTTGGATCCCAAGCCGCTGCCCTAACCACTGCGCCAACACCAGGCTCCTATATATATATATATATATATATATATATATATATATATATATATATATATATATATATATATATATATATATATATATATATATATATATATATATATATATATATATATATATGTATATATATTTTTTTGCAGTGTGTGCATTATGATACAGGTTCCATCAAATACATTTTACAGAAAACTTTCATCAGAACAAACTTTTCATAATATTTGACCTCAGCATTGTCGATTCAGATTTTAATTCCAAGGCAATCTAATCAGAGTTTTTCATTTGCTCAATAATTTATTGCAATAAGTTGTCATCATCACTTTGAGAAAATGGCTTTTTAATCTTGACCTTTCAGAAAGAAGAGCCTAAACTTTGTTCCCTCTATTTACCTGGAAGTTTGTCTATTTAGCATGGAAATGACTTGCATACGGACTACTCCCAGAATCAACATTAAGGCTGGTTCCAGGTTGGTAATCTTTTAATTGTGTGCAGCAGCGACGTAACAGGCCGCTGCCTTGTGAATGTTTCAATTATGGGCCTGTACTGCCGGTATGTTGGCGAATACATTGGCCTGTCATGTGTTCTATATTCGGTTCCTTTGACTCTTGCATAATTTTGTCATGGGTGAACCGTGGAGAAATCTCTCAAAGGCTACCCATGTAGGAGCTATACTGTGGCAGCTCTCGTAGTGCAAAAACTGCTCTTGGTTTGTTGGCACATGCAATGAGAGAAATTTCTGTCACACTGCTCTTTGGAACATCAAATTTGGTGAAAGGCTGCCACACTGAATCTGCTGTCCCATGTCTGTCCTGATGGTGCTGTTTTTCAATCTCCTCATCACAACGGAAACTGTGGGCTGAGACGTTGACTGAATCTCTGTTCGGTTCTACACCAAATAGCCTGTCTTTTACACTCTACATCATGAGACAGCAAATAAAGGAAGGAAAATTTGATTTCTGGCTGTCTTGACTTGTTGCAAATTATTTCTGACACTTCCAAGCTGCCATCCGCTTTTCTTTTAACTGCGATTTGTTGATGGAACATGGGAAGCTTCTTAGCAGCTGGCACCTCGGTGACAAACTTTGCACTCCGTCCAGTGCTGCTGGCTCTGCCAGTACTTGCACAGAAATGCAGAGCAGCCGTTTTGTCTTCACCTGCTCCTTCTTGGAAATGAATGTCCTTAATAATCCAGAGGATGCTTAAATGCCAGATTTCATCAGTAGGTTTGAGAAGGCTGGTGGAAATCTACTGAGAGAGGGGTGCGTCATGGATATGTACAAGGGTAAGCATCGTCAGGCTTTGCCGATTTGTTCGGAAGAAAGAAAATACTGCTGACATGGCTTGGCATATATTATTCTTTGCTCGAAGGGGCCATCGTATTATTTTTTATTAAAAGTGTGCATCACAAACCGGCACCATTTCGCTGCACATGCAACCTGCCCAACCAGGAATGCAGAGCGCCATGCGAATGTCCAAGCTGGGTAATGGTCGATTATCAAAACCGCAACAATGAAACCTGGTTTATCCAAGGCACTGACAGATTTTATCTACACTGTAGTCATTTTGCTGGGCATTTCAAACAAGCATTTGGTGTAAGTTCCATGCTGATTTATTTGTTCGGCCAGCCCTGATTATTCCTCCGTGGGCTCTTCGGGCAAAATTGACAGCCGCAAAGAAGTGTGTGGTTTTGCCAAACGGAGTGGTGCACAGTCAAAGGAACCGCATTGCCATGTTTTACTGCTGCATGTTTCAGCCTATAAGGCTTCTGCTGCATTTGATTACGTGCAGCTTCTACAGCTTTTTGTAATTTCAAAAGCGACGCCCTTGCAGTTTTTTAAGCAAGCAAAGTGAGTCTTTGCTGTCAAAGGCTTTGGCATGTGTAATTGCAAGGAGGCCTTGTTTAAAAGGGCTTTTGAATCTGTTGCCTGTTTCATCAAACTTATTTATTTCCTGTGTGCTGATTGTGATTCTTTGTTGAAAGAATGTCTTTTGGATTTTTTTTCCCCCAGCATTGTGAGACATGTGTAGAATGCTACTTGGCAACCACGTGCTTCAAGATATTATTTATTTATTTATTTGGGAATTTGTTTATTTATTACTTCCTCCCTTCTGGCTTAATGCCAAATAGTGGGGCAACTTAGCATAACAATTGTGCATTTTGTGAGGAAAGCACCAAATTTGGCACACTTGTAGCCTATCATATAATGAACAGATTTGGATATTGGGTCATCTCAAAATTTTTGATGGCAGTGGAAAATGGCTGCCACAGCCATCAGCGGCTGAATTTGAGATGGCCCAATATCCAAATCTGTTCATAATATGATAGGCTACTAGTGTGCCAAATTTGGTGCTTTCCTCACAAAATGCACAATTGTTATGCTATATTTAGCAAAGTTGCCCCACTAAAAACCTCTCCCGTTTGGATAACTTTGACATTCCTTGTGAACATTTCATTCATCACTCACCTGGATAGACGGCGATTGATTGCCAAGCCATCTGAAATGCCACGATTGTCATAATTATTAGAGAGTTGATCTCTCTGACATTCCTGAGAATTTCAGAGAGATGCCATTACTCGACCAATCTCTACCATTACTCTATTCATTTCTTCTTGTGCCGTCAGTCCACTATCTCTTGCTGACTCTCCAGGCATTATTCTTCTTCTCCTTGTTCGTGCAATTGGTATTCCCCCAATTTTCACAATATTTATTGGCTAAATCTATTGCATTGTGGATAATTTCGTCATTCTTAAAATTCAACATATGAATAAGTCCTCTCAGATCACAAGAAGCTTCATGGAATCCCATTTTTGGATCCTGCAAACATTTTGAGACTTTCTCCACTGATGATAAAACTGAGTACCAAAAATTTAATAAAGCTATAAACGGGAACTGTTGAATAGAGTTCAAAAATTCTCCTTCCAGCAGGTGTTGAAGGCTTGCAATAACGTTGTCACACTCTTCGTGGATTACTTGCACAGCATCATGGCTGGAACTCCATCTTGTGTCACACTGTCTTTTCACAGTCCGAGTGACAAAAGATTTTAACACTTCCAACGAGAAGTCGATGAAGAAAAAAAAGTAAAGAGTTTTTCCAGAATGCCAAAAAAATGGAACAACAACAGGTTGCACCTCACTTGCATGGACACAGGCCAAATTGAGGCTGTGGTTCTCGCAGTTCACAAACACAGCTTTTGGGTTAACTTCAAGAATTTTTTGTTGAACACCTCCTCTCACTCCAGCCATAACTGCTGCGTTATCATATGCTTGACCACGACAGTCATTCATGGGAATTTTGTCTTCTTCCAATTTTTCCTGAATTTTATTTACCAGGCTGACTGCATCTTTCTTGTTGACTTGAAAAAATCCCAGAAATGTCTCCTTTATTTCTACTTTTCTGTTTTCATCAATATGAACATAACGCAGAATTTCAGAAACCTGATCTTCATGGGCAATATCTGGAGTTGAATCCAGCATTATGCTAAAATATTTTGCGTCCTTAATTTTGGAAATTATATTTTTCTTGACAGTTTCACCAAGAAGATTGATTATTTAGTTTTGAATTCTGTTGGACAAGTAGGTGACACTTTTTGGTTTCTCTTTCCCTCTCTGCAAATGTTTTGCTAAGATGTCATCATATTTGGCCAAAAGTCTGATTGTTGCTCGAAAGTTTCCTGTATTTTCACTGACTGTCTCCCCTGGCTCTGATAACCCAGATATTCCTTCTCCTCGATGTCCATGATAGGCCAGATTCTGTTTTGCCAGAAAAGATATAACCTCAACAATCCAGTCAGTTATAGCTTTCCATATTTTCTTTTCAGCAGACATTTGCTGTTGAAGTTCAGCATGTATCGTAGTTGAATGATGGAGTTGAACTACGAGGTTCAGGTATTCCCTCATGTGAGCTCTATGAGAAGGGCTTTTCTCATGGTCACGTATTCTTGGACTTAATTTTCTCCAAGTGGAGAAACCGTCTTCCTTTCCAAAGTTTGACACAGATGACAAATGCTCCTTTGAAAACAAAAAGCAAACAAAACAGTAGCATGCTTTCCGATATGGAGAGTAATAACAACCATTTTCTCTCCACAATTTCTCCGTTTGTGGAAACTTTATCAAACCACTGTTTGGAAAATGATCTCCCATCCTTCTCAGCAAATGGACCACTTTTATTCTGATATATTTTAGGGCCATGTTGTAATATTGTCATCTTCAAATGATCTGGAATCAGTTTCTTGAAACAGCCAAAATCGCTTCTTTGCAAAAATATGATAAAATCTTCTTTATTTTCTTCACATGGATCATCATCCTGACAACGAGACTGAGGAGAGTATTATGTTCTGACCGAGCTGAATCCGTATCAGAAAAATCCTTCTCTGCACCCACATCATCTTTTACTTCTCCAGGTTCTCCTACTTCTTCTTTACTTCTTTTTATCCATGCACCTAATGCCCCTCTTTGATGGGACTCATCTTCGACTCTGCCCCTCTTTTTTTCCTGTTCTGTGCTCCACTCAGTTGTACTTTCTTCATCTGAGACATCTGAAAAAAAAAGAAAAATATATATGTACAAAGTGATGACTAACTTACACACTTCTGAGACAAGCTTATTTTCTCTTGAACAAATATTCATTCTTGTATTTGTAGATAATAAGAGAACAAAAAATCTTAATTGGAGATAAAACCATTAAACCATTAAAATTAAAACAATAATATTGTTAGAGATAACAGCTCCATCACCAATTCCATGCGCGTTGCCAACGCGGCTTTTTATAGCCCGAGGGGAGAAACCGTTGGAGGTTTCCCCACCCGAAATCGGCGCTTCCCCCTTTCACCTCTGAACCTTCACCCCAGGCTGGCTCCGCCCCTTTCACCTCTGATTGGCTGGCCTTTTCCAGGGCAAAGCCCGTCTTGATCCGTTTATGCAAATCAGCCGTTTGGACGGCTGATTGCACACGGACGCTGGAATGTGGCTCCCCCTGTTGCGCCGCGAGTTCGTAACAACGGCATTTTACCGCTGTTTGCTGAGGAGGGCGCTGTGTTGTGGAGATGGCGTGGTTGTGGAGAATAAACAAAACTGCAATAATTCTGAAACTCGATAATAATAAGCACATGAAATACTCATAACATTTCATTTTCTATCTCAAAAACCGTAAGACGCATGGGAAAATGGGAAGAAAATGGTAAACAATCGGTCAGTTGCAGACGGATAAACCATATTTCATTTCTTTGTTCCTTTTTATCAAATTATTTCACACTGATTCTCCACTGATAATTTTGTGCAATTTATATCATAGACTTGCAAATTAGTGGTATCTGTACTCGAATATTAACATGTTAAGGAATAAATGTCTCCTATTCCGAGATGAAATGCCATAGCAGTCCTCTGATCATCCAGGCTTCACTCTTACTACATCCCACGTAAATATTTCATTAAATATCACCAAAATAACCTATAAGAAACGTAGTTGCACCCATTCTAGAGCTATTCACTGACCTGAGTAGGTAAAAGAACTAATCTAGATGCACAAAAAGCTGAAGAAAAGACGAGTTATGACTCGAGGAAACGCAGGAACGAACAGCCACGTCTGCTTGTTGCTTTTGATGGTTGCACCACGTACATCATGCGCATGCGTGTGGGGGGATGGGGAGAAGCACCATTTTCTCTAGACAGAAAGGGTACACCATGTTAAAGGAATAAAGGGCTAACAACTGCCTCTGCAGTGCGATGAGCCTCCAAAATTGATTTATCACTGCTGAAATTTTAAAATTACTATCTTATTTCCTTCTCTGATTGAATGCCCCCATCCAATGGATGCTCAGGGCCAACACATCGTCGCCCCCCCCCCCTCTGCACGCCATTGCTGGTACTCATTTGGAGAATCTCATTAAATAAAATTGTGTGAACCCCTGAATATAAAGCACAATCCCAGAAATGTTTTTTTTAATCATCAGCTTTCTCCACCAATTAGAGGCAAGCTTTCTTCAGTTACCAGGGCATTTTGCATTGCAGGAAAGGTCAAGATTCGTTCTTTGGTTTGACGTCAGTTTAAACTCATTTACTAAACTAAACCTCTCAGCCACGATGGTAGCTCGATGCACTTTATGGGTTAACCCTTTCATTCTGAAAAGTTAATTTTATTACTTTACTGTATTTGTAGGCCTTTGGAAAAGTTAATCTCCTCCATTAAATAGTTATTGGGCAGGAAAAACATCGCCACGGAAATGATGTCGTGCAATTGCCGGGCGTTCCTTGACACTGGATTTTCTGTTACCTTTTTGAAAATTCTTACTGGTGATGTTTTCTCTGTGGTTGAAGATGTGTTCTTGTTATATCAATGCCAAGCAGTATTACCTGTTTGCTGAATTTTTAATGTCCTGCATATTTCTTATTTCCAATTTGCTTACTACAGGTACAGTAATGTAATCCGCTTGAGATGCAAACTTGATGTATGTTTTCTGTGCATTTAATTTTTTTTAATATTCGCCTGGGCGTGGTGGGGGGGGGGGGATGGGAGGCAGTGGCAAAGGAAGGGTCCGCTTCGGGAGGAGGGTATGGTGCCAAAGGAAGGGTCTGCCCCGGGTGCCAAATACTTTAGGCATGCCCCTCAATAAGACACTTCATTCTACATGAACAGCGGTAAACTTCCAGATTGTTTTTTTCCACAACCTTTAAAATCTCTTTTATTTCAATTGAATCATATACTTGAACACTGTAGAACACAAATCACCTTTTTGACACTTTCAAAACCCTTCGGTTTGCCGTCCTTGGACATGTTAAATAAGGTGGTGTAAAAGACTGCATAAACTGTGTCAAACTTCTGGAATTTTTTGTATACGACCTTTAAAATCATTATTTTATTTCAATTTAATTATGCCCCTAAACACTGTATGGGGTAAGGTTTTCTATGTACTCCACTTGATAAATGTTACGGGATGTGAAACATCAGGATGACAGTTTATAGCTGGGTCGGGATTCAAACCCAAGCTACACAGCTTAGAAGCGAGTGTGTGTACCTCAACATCATCCTGTCAACCTTTCAAATATTAATGCTACCTGGTTAATCTTTCTTTCAAAAATAATTTGCAACGAATGGATATACCCACGAAGGGTGGGTGATGGAATGGAATGCCATTTGATTATATGGGAACAGCAACAATTTTGTGACTAACAGAATAAATGGAGACAAGAAGAACAACAATAATCCCTTGACAGTTGGGCTTGAAGCACAGCCAACTGAAATGTCATGATGTCATCTGGCATAGTGAAGCTTTGATAAAAGTCGATAGTCCACTGGGCTCAAGGGAATAAAAGGGGTTGTATGTTAAACAGCACTAAGTAGAATTGTGCTTGGTGTTGGTTTCGTGGCTAGGGTGGTTGGCTTAGGATCTTAGGGTCCTGAGTTTGAGTCCCGTTGGCTGCTGAATTAACACCAGGTGGGGTTCATTCAGCCTGCCATCCTTCTGAGGTTGGTGAAATGAGTACCAATCTACTGGTAGAGAGGCACAGCATCAGTGGCACAGCTTGTGCTTTCAATAAATGAGAGCTACCTGGTAGCCAAGCTGCCATATGTAAGAACAGTAGAATTGTAAGACATTCATAATTAGGCCTACAAATCTTTGGTGGTGATGTATGGAGCAGTTAGAGAGGAGATAACAATTGTGATAGATAAAGGGACAGAAAACTACATTAAAACATGTAATAAGATGTTAAAAAACGAATTGATAGGAAATCTAACATTGAGCATCAACTAAGTAAAAATGATTCAACTATTGCTGAGGTTCATATTTGTCACCATTCGCCTTATTTTGTTAGAAAAGGTTTTGTTTGATTTACATTTGGAGTAAAATAGGTCCGATTGCTCATAAAGGGTTAATCGAATTGCCGCATCTTCAAACTCACGATCTTTTTTAAGGAAGGAAAATAGTTCAAGGCCTTATGATAGTAGTGCTAATTGTAGGAACCACGTACAAGGTTTGAAGCAGAAAGCTGATAAATTGTAGAACATGTAGGAACATGTTTTGCAGTAACATGTTTTTATTTTTATTGAAAGAAGATAGCCTGGATGTTTGGCATGTAAAATGCTCCATTGTTTGTTCTCCATTGACATAGTATTGAGTGAGATAGACCTCTCTCGAAGATGATCACTCAACCCCTGTATTAGCGGTTGTTTATGACTTCCCCAGTGGCCAACCACAGTGTCATCCTTGGCATTACTCCTCAAATCCTGATGAAGAAAGAGGAAAGATGAAGAAAGAGCATGGATGATAAATGTTTTAGACCAGGAAGAACTTGAATTTTCCATGCAAGTGATACACAAAAGCCTACTCTTCTGATCTGGAAAGGCACCATGGGATCTTTAACGTCAAAAAAAAAAACTCCGAGTGCGAGCAAGTAAAATGCCAAGCAACAGCAGGCATTTTGGAGTTATAAAGGGCACATTAAAAAAGAATGGCATTTCCAGTTTGTTCGATAATACGTGTAAGTATGTTGCTTTGTCTTTGGAATGCATAATTGTGCAAACAAGCATTTGATCGAGTGACACATTTTTTGATGCCACACGCATCCTGAGATATCTGCTGAAAGATAATGCAAAGCTGTAAAGGGTTTTCTTTTGCTACAAGTGGAAAAAAATTATGATGATTGTTGACAATCATCATGCAGTTTAAACTTAATTGGGCTTTATCAGGACATGGCCCATCTTGTTGATCTCGTGTCACATTGCAATCACAGACAGCAGGTCTTCTGAAAGAGTGATCAAGACAAAGATGCAGATGTGGAGAAACAGAACTATCAAAACAATTTGAGGACTTTGATAAGCCAGGGTGGTGGCACGCAACAACATGGTGACGTGTTTTGAGGATACCTAGCCAAATGTGTGTTTATCGCCACAGGCTAGAATGAGTAAAGCAAGCTGGAGATTCATGTTTGATGAGAAAAAAGCATCCAAAGACTCCTCCCGAGAGATCTCATTGGTTTGCACAGTGCAAAGCCATTGGTGGCATGACTTTCTGTGGTAACTGCTCAGACTCAAAACATTCATTTTATTCTGTGGAAGTTTTAAATGAACAATACTATTTTAATTTAAGATCTGGCTGGCAAAACAAGCACATGACAAAATATAAGAATCATGGCTTTTCAAACCTGTTGCTTAAGGTTCAGGAGTGATATACAAAGTCAAGGCTCATGGAAGAGCTCGAGAACACTGAATGGATCAGGATGCAACAGAGCAAAAGGAACAGAAGAAAGAGGGAGGAAATACCAACAACTGGATTGAAGAACAGATAAGGGATGTGGGGAGGAAAGAGAAGTCGAGCAGGTTGTGTGGGGTGCACAAGATGAATACAGAAGCAAACTCTGGAAATTTGGAAGGAGGTGGGCTTGAGGGTGATTTGTGTGGGTGGAGTGAAACGGAAGGATGGTGAACAGCTGTCTTGAAGGGGAGATGGGGGGGGGTGGAATCATGGAAAGAGCAGAGGGTGCAAGACCAGAAAAGACATGGTAGAAGACAGCAAAAGCACCGACCAATCTGCAATGGGAAAGTGATACCTCCAAGGATTCAGCTTCAACATGGAATATTCCATTGATCTTGAAGGACTCCATGGGACTGACTCAATCTGTGAACTTTCCAACCCACATTTCTCAAAATGGCAAATCCTCCCTTCTGGACTTGGTGATGACTATAACCTTCTTGCAAATGTCCCCTGCTCTTCCTTTGCTCCAATTGGTTCATCTGATCATATACTTGTGATAGTCAACATCTCTCTGGCTCTGTATATCTTATATATGTATATATTACATATATATTACTAAAACTCTCATCTTGTATATATGTATGTATGTATGTATGTATGTATGTTCCCGAAATACAGTCAAAACGGTACAGGACAGCACAAAAATTTTAGTGCCACCTTACTAACCATTCTCCTGCGGTGCGCAGTATCAAGTTTCGTTCAAATTGGGAAACGAAAAACATATTAAAAAATCAATTCCTGATTCAGTCAAGTACTCTTCGGGAGAATTTGATCAATGCAAACAACCTCAGCGGTATAGTTCGCTGGAGCTATCTTCTTTTTTTTATGATTTTTTTTTTATCAACCGCTGTCACAACATGAACCCAACGGGTTCACGGGTCATCGAATATGTATATATATATATATATATATATATATATATATATATATATATATATATATATATATATATATATATATATATATATATATCTTCTTCTTCTTCTTTCGGCTCCCATTAGGGATCGCCACAGCGGATCATCCGTATGATCCGCATAGTGATTTGGCACATGTTTTATGCCAGATGCCCTTCCTGACGCAACCCTGGTCGCCTCTTACGAAACAGGGATATGGTACACCTATTTTAACCGGGGAATACCCCGGCCCAGAACACTGGTACTCATTTCGCCAACCTCGGAAGGATGACAGGCTGAGTCCACCCCCTGGTGTATTCATTCAGTGGCCCAACGGGGCTTGAACTCAGGACCTTTTGGATCCCAAGCCGCTGCCCCAACCACTGCGCCAACACCAGGCTAATATATATATATATATATATATATATATATATATATATATATATATATATATATATATATATTTATATTTATATATTTATATTTATATATATATATATATATATTTATATATATATATTTATATATATATATATATATATATATATATTTATATATATATATATATATATATATATATATATATATATATATATATATATATATATATATATATATATATATATATATATATATATATATATATATATATATATATATATATATATATATATATATATATATATATATATATATATATATATATATATATATATATATATATATATATTACTCCATAGAGAGGGATGATACGAGAAAAAAATGGCCTCCCATTCAAATGTGTCCACAATGATATACTCATAAGCTCCTAAAGAGTGAAGTCATAAGTATTTAAAAGCCATAACTTTTATTCTCGAGCGTTTTCTGAACTACCAAGACTTCAAAAGACGCCAGAGCACATCGATAAAGTACCACATCAGGAGATCGCTAAAACGCCAATTTGGACTTCTCCTTGTGGTTCCTCCCCTCTCAAAACAATGCAAAACTGTAAGCCTGACCTACCTCAATAACTGCTGAAGCTATGATGCTGATTCCAACGCGAGGAAGTTATTTTGTCTCTGGGCAAGTGCAGAGTGCACGCAACCCTAAATTGAAAAATATATAATACTTGCGATACCTGTGCACATGCACGGGATAGCAGTACAACATAGCTTGTAGCAGACGACAGACCGTACACGGGGAATGACAAAAATACGCATTGTGCAAAATGCTAGTGGTACTATGGAACGCCAAGACTTCCCAAGCATTGTCGGCATGTCCGCTAAGTGCCACAGCAATTTCATAGGGATCGTGTGACGGTGAGCCGAGTTTTTAGTGTGTAAGCTTGGTATTATAATAGAGATATTAATCCAATCAAATCTAAATGTGGACTCAACCAAAGCACGCCAGGATCGTCAGGGTGGGGGGGGGGGTGGACAGTGGACAGAACCATTCCAACTCAATACATATCTAAACCATCCACCAAATCAACTGAAACAATGAGTAAAACAATTTAATGACATAAGCATTTCAATAAAATAGACATTATCAAAGCTTTTCGACTTGCACTCACGATAAAACCCAAGCAAATGAAGAACAAGCACCAAACTCTCCTTTATAAAGTTACAATGCAATTTCCTCAATCTTGATGGGTTGAGAGAAAGAAAGGCTGGGAGGACCTGATTGGTAGAGCCATAGAGCATCATGAATAATGATGTTGAGGACATGACATTGTAACTGTATAAACGAGAGTTTGGTGCTTCTTCTTCATCTTGCTTTCAGTTTTATCCTGAGGAGTGCAAGTCGAAAAGCTTTGATAATGTCTATTTTATTTAAATGCATATAAATTTTGTTGTACGAGGAAGATGTTTGTTTAATGACATCAATAAGCCTGGTATTGGCTTTGTGGTTAAGGTTTTGGGACCTTAGGGTCCTGAGTTCAAGCCTCTGTGGACTGTTAAATGAATTGTCAAAAGCATCACTTGTCACAAGTCAGGGGACTTTATTTTGTATTAAATAACATTTTGAAATATAAAATGGTATTATTATTATTTTATTATTATTTGGCTCTCGGCGGTGAAGTTTTAACTCTATAGTATTTGCCTGATCAGTCACTGATTTGGTTTATGTTCATACTGATGTGTTTATTTTATCATATTAACGTATGTTGTTATAATCACCAGTAAAGTGATTCACAGTGATATCGAGCCATTTTGTGTGTGTGTGTGTGTGTGTGTGTGTGTGTGTGTGTGTGTGTGTGTGTGTGTGTCTTGGTGTTTTGTTTCAAGGCTTTGTCTGTCAGAACCGTGTCTGCAAGGAACCTTATTCTGGACTTTGTCTGCAAGGAACATAGTTACGGACTCTGTCTGCAAGGAACATAGTTATTTAAACAACAACCCCCCTCTTCCCCCAACTTTCAGTCCATTTTATTGCGGATCTGAAATTCAATTATTCTCCCACTGAAAGCAACTCAACTTGATACTTCTGACTTACTAAAATCAGACTTAGTTTTGTCAGTCATCTTCATAGCTCCATTACAAGGCTCCAAAGAAAAACAAACAAAAGTGGAAATGTGGGAACAAATGTGAATCAATCTGTCAACGGAACCCAAAGAAGTCCAGCGTTTATCACACTCGGCTATGTCTGTACCTCTTGCGTTCTAGTGAGGGAAGGGTATTCCAACATGGCAGCTGCTTGGCCCCGGAATCACGTTCTGCGCATGTTCGCTCCAGTTATATATACAACTCGATGGGTGATATGCACTGATGTCTGTACATTATCTCACTGATCTGTATACGTGTATTTTGCTTTCTTTATAAACTATTTTATATCTTCTCCCTAAAATAAAAACCCAACAGAAACTAGAAAAATAGACATAATAATATGGTGTCATTCTTACCTTGTTTGGTTGTCTTTTTGAAAGGTCATCCCTTTAAAGTTTGTACTTTTTTAACTCGTATATATCAGGCCTAAGGCTCATAGTGGAGCACATGCGCGTGCACACAAACACACACACACACACACACACACACACACACACACACACACACACACACACACACACACACACACACACACACACACACACACACACACCTGTTGGACGAGCCAAACACAGACACTGAGCTTGGGGGAAGTGCCGTCACTTACCAGGATACTCTGGGTACCAGCGACATCACAACAATGGCACTGCTTTTCTCACCACAGAGAGCAAGGCATTTTCTCAGGAAAAATTTCCTCTTCCCCATGGATGCCAACCCATAGGGATTGTCCATGCTCTGTCCTTTTTATGTGATGAGCATCAAGCAAGGAAGCAGCCCATACATTTTTGAAGTCTTTGATATGACTCATCAAGGGCTTGAGTTTGATCCACCGACCTCCCAGATTCGGAGCAGATGCTCCAACCATTACACCACTGAGTCTGGTCAAATCTATCCTCAGAGAGCTGCCTCAACACTGGCAAGTCTGGCATTTCATTCAAGCAGATTGACAGAAACTGCAACCAACCATCTCTCTTCAGGACTGGTCTCCCATATCTACTGCCCCTGATGTTAACTCAGCTGGGGAATTCTTCCACAGAAATCTGCTCTCTCTCTCATCCATGGATTAATCCCATCTCATCTTCAATTATCATACCTTTCTTCTTCCTGCCCATGGTACACTAAATCCTGTGGTGAGGCAGTTTCTCTGAAACAACTTGCCTTCTTTTCCTGGAAGGCAAATCTGACCGAAGGCAATTTCAATGCTTTCCAAAAAGCCTGCAACAAGTGTGTAACCACTCTCAGGAGAGGCATAAAACAACATCTGTCCTCCTGCGTATGCACCACAAGGCGGCGGGTAGCATCATTGGCCGAGGGTGTGGCTGTGCTGCTGATGCAATGCCCCTATTACCAGTACACTGGTACTCATTTTGCGGACTTCGGAAGGATAACAGGCAGACTCAACCCCACCTAGTATTAATTCCACAGCTAAGTGGAATATGAACTCAGGATCCAAGGATCCCAAGCCCACCATCCTAACCATTAAGCCAACACCAGACAAGAGAGCAGCGTTCAAGATGTCATTGAAAGCCTGGATCTTAGATTTGATCCAGGAAACCCGTAACCCAGCGGCTCTGACTCTTCCTTCAGCACCTTGAGGGCCCACAAAAGGATATCCAGGGTCACCGCAAAGAGGACTGCATCATCTGCGAAATCAAGGTCAGAGATCTTGACATTCCCAAACAATGCACCACAGCTTGATCTTTCTGACATCCTCCCCAGAATCCTGTCCATACAAGCGCTGAAAAGTGTGGGGACCAGTACACACCCCTGATGAGCTCCAGTAACAACTGGAAATAAGGGAGAGATGGTATCACCACATCTCACAGCACTCTCAGTAACAGAGTATAGTTCAGACATCAGATTGATCAGTTATAGTGGCACCCCACGAAGACCAATAATCCTCCAGAGGGTATCCCGATTCACTGAATCAAACACTTTACAGATATCAACATAGGCTGCAAGAAGCCCCTGCCGAAACTCTCGGCTGCATTCGGTGAGGACACAAAGAGCAAAGATACGGTCAATCGTTGACCTCTTTGGTGTAAAGCCTGACAGCTCTGGATGCTGGTGCTCAAGCAGATGGTGGCGAACTCTATCAATAATTATCTGAGCAACGACATTGCCCGGCACTGAGAGCAGCGTCACCCTTTGGTAGTTGTTGCAGTCCTGGTAATCACTCTTCCCTTTCCAGAGAGGGACAACAAGGCCCCTCTTCCAGTCAGTTGGAATGATGCCTGTGTTCCAGGCAGAGCACAGAACTGCATGTAATGACATGAGTAAAACATTTCTACCAGCCTTGAGAAGTTCAGCATGGATGCTACAGATCCCAGGAGCTTTACCCCATTTCAAGCGGTTCACCGCAGCCTGTGTTTCCACAAGGGAAGGTGGATCACAGTTGATTGGAGGGTCAGCAAGAGGGATAGTAACACCCCGATATCCAACTCAACAGCTGGTTGATCAGCTTGGTGCAGCCGCTCAAAGTAACCGGCCCAGCGGGCCTTCACTTCATATTCCTCTGTCAAGAACCCACCACCCTCCGCTCGAACTGCAGTACACTGAGGGACGGGCTTGGAGAAACGCAATGCGTGAATTCCCCTGAGAGCAGGATGAGAATCACCTGACCACAGGTGAAGCTCGACCCCTTCACAGATTCCTTGCACATAGGCCACCCTGAGCGCATATATAGTTTAACGCCTCAGCTCCCTGAACAGCTCAGCTCTGCCATTCAGCCTGGCCCTACGATTCTGGTTAATGGTATCCAGTGTCCCTTGAGAGAAAAATTCTTCTTCGCCCTACGGTGAGTTCAAAGTCATCCACCAGCAACATCAAGGACGGTGGTCTTGAAGGCACTCCACAACTTCTCAGGATTCCCCAAAGCACCCAGACTCCCCAAATCAGCACTCAGCCTGTTTGCAAACTCCTCAGCTACTCTCTCATCCTTGAGTTTGCCAACATCCAGCCGAGGCTGGGATGATACCATTCTCCCGGATTTAAGCTGAAATTTCACAGTTTCTACAACAAGCCTATGGTCGGGATTGAGGAACTGAGCACTCTGGTAGACCCTGCAGTTCTGGATTATCCTCCAGCAACCATGAACAAGCACATGGTCAATCTCTTTTTCAACACCACCTGCATTGGAATAGCAAGTCCAGCGATGAACCTGTGGGCGCTGAAACGATGAACCTGTGAGTGCTGAAACGATGAACCAGCCACTCTAATCCACAACTTCTTCCAAAGTCAAGGAACTTAGTGCTATTCTGGCTCATTATATAGTTCCAGACCCATGGGGACCAAGACATGTCTCATAACCATCCCTATCAGTGCCAGTCGATGCATTGAACTCCTCCAAGACTTGAAGAGTATCTCGCCTGGGGCACTGATCAACCACAGACTCGAGCGCGGCATATAACGCATCCTTTACGGTGAGATCACTCACCTCAGTCGGAGCATATAGAGAGATCAGGGAAACGACACCCAATGACTGACGAATCCTTCGTCTCTTAATATGCTCGTTGACCAGTGTTACCTCAATTATCATTGGAGTCAGCTTATTGGACACAGCTACAGCAACTCCTTGGCATGGTAACCATCAGAGCAACCAGACCAAAAGTAGTTGTAAACACCCGCCATGGTCTCGCCACTATCCGGTCTCTGAACCTCAGAGAGCGCTGCAATACCGTTTGTTCAAACCCTTGAGCTCAGATGATAACAGAGACAGGGGATCATCCTCTCTTCGGGGTAGGACATTCCAGGCACCCACCCGAAGGGACCGCCTCAGGTTACCCAAAGGAGACCACAGTCTGTTGGATGACACCTCAGCACAACTCTGCCACACACCCCCACAATTTGACTCAGGAAGTTTATCCTGTGCTTTTCCTCCAATCATCAAGGAATGGGGGTCCCGAAGGCTTTGCCCCAATCCGGTCATCTGGTGAGCTGCCTTACGAAGAGTAGCAGAGCACGAAGTACTTCCATGGAGTGGGTTTTCAGTTTTCTTTGTATTTGTGGGGTGAGCAGAATGAAGTCTTTTACGGTGGCCTGGAATGCAAATTCTGCCACCAACCTCCGAAAAAAAAGTAAACCTACAGCAGGAGGACATCCAAGCCTGGTGTTGGCTTCGTGGTTAGGGTAGCGGCTTGGGATCCTAGGGTCCTGAGTTCAAGCCCCGTTGGCCGCTGAATTAATATGCACCAGGAGGTGTATATTATTACATAAGGTTGACTATATATATAAGGTTGACTCAGCCTGTCATCCTTCCGAGGTCGGCAAAATGAGTACGTGTACTGGTAAGGGGGACACTGCATCAGTGGCATAGCCGCATCCCAACCAATGATGTAACCAGCAGTCACAGGCTGCAGTAGAGAGAGAGAGAGAGAGAGAGAGAGAGAGAGAGAGAGAGAGAGAGAGAGAGAGAGAGAGAGAGAGAGAGAGAGAGAGAGAGAGAGAGAGAGAGAGAGAGAGAGAGAGAGAGAGAGAGAGAGAGAGAGAGAGAGAGAGAGAGAGAGAGAGAGAGAGAGAGAGAGAGAGAGAGAGAGAGAGAGAGAGAGAGAGAGAGAGAGAGAGAGAGAGAGAGAGAGAGAGAGAGAGAGAGAGAGAGAGAGAGAGAGAGAGAGAGAGAGAGAGAGAACATCCGCAGACACAGTTGGTTACTAGATATGAATGGCCGTTGGCTCACAAGGATCTCCTCTGCCCTTTGACAGCTTTTGTTTTTAATCCTGCTGGGTGTCCATTTACATACACCCTCCTCACCAGGAAATCTGGTGGGTAGACTGTTTAGTTGCTGACAACCCGACCACGAAACTGGTTAATGCAGGTTTACATGGTTCCTGTAGCAAGTCATATATCTAATCTGGCCTGACCGGACAAGTTCAATAGCCTGAGCTTTAATCTCTGGAGGAGAAGGGATGTAATCCGACAAACCAAGGTGACAGTGTACAATGCAGGAGTAATCTCTGTGGTACTGTATGGGTCAGAGAGTTGGACCTGGTCTGAGTTTTGATAGTGGTTTCCTGAGAAGAATACTTGGATTCGCTGGATGCAGGAGAGTAACCAGCAAGGAATTGAGGATAAATACTGGATAGAGGAGGGTTTGTGAGCTGGCCGAAGAGTGACTGAAATGGGCTGGGCATGTTTAGAGTATGGGGGAATATCGGATAGCCAGAAAGTTGGAGAGATGGATGCCAGAAGGAAGGAGCAAGAGGAAAGCCAAAGAGAAGATGAAAGGATGGGGTTAAGGAAATGGCTAACCAGTGAAGAATCAAACACCCAGAGATGAAAGCTCGCGATCCGAAGCTTTGGATTTGAATGATCCATGGAGGGGATGCAGTGCTGAACCGGTGGGAGCATATTTAATGAATGATTAAATGAATCGTACTCCCTATATGGCTGTGTCTAGATTGCTGCATTGGTCATGGTGTTGAATACAGAACACTTATCTTGATTGATAAGATTGGCATCACACGAAGCCAGCCACTGATAGTAACGTATCCTTAGATCCTAAAGGTGGCAGAAGATTCAAAGCATTGCCACGATTGATTTTCCCTGTCACCTTTTTGCCTCTTTGCTTGTGATGACTTGGGTTATATTCAGATGAAATGTCGACCTCTGATGAAAGCCAAACCCGGGGAGGGACAAATTTCCCAAGTTTACTCAAAAGACAGTTATCTTGGCGAGTTTAAACCGAGTTCTGTGTTGATCTTCGTGAATCAAGGTATTCAGAGAGAATAGCTTTGTGATTAAATTATTTTCCTATCTCCTGCACTCCTATTTGTTGCTGTTTACCATCTCATTATGCTTTTATTAATGATGTTATGCAATTCACACCCATCTTGTTAGCTTTGCAAGATGATAGGAAAGGAAGCTGAGGGTGGGAGATCTTATATTAAGAACTGGAAGGGAGGAAGGGAGGAGATGGGAGAAAATTGTGGGGAGGGTGAATGGTGATTGTTGTCAAAAGTAGGAAAGGAATGAGAATTTGAACGTTTAATGGGAAAGAGAGGTGGAAACGTTAAATCAAAGACTATGCCGTGTGTGTGTGTGTGTGTGTGTGTGTGTGTGTGTGTGTGTGTGTGTGTGTGTGTGTGTGTGTGTGTGTGTATGCATATACTGTACATATACATATACATATATAGCGAAAAGGGATGGGTTGAACTGTGCAAATGGCCCTGCCCTCCATTTGCTGACCAATGGTTGAAGCCAATGATGTCTCAAAGAGAAGGGGCTGGAAAAAATGAGCACGCGGCATGCTGTGAATCTAAAGTCGAAGACGAGGCAGCGAGGCATTGGCTTCTCGTTCCAGTTCGCCATTCCTGCCTCATTTCTATGTTTGTGTCTCATTCCTGTGTTCGTAGCTCATTCCAGTTCGCTGTTCTCATCTCATTCCTGTGTTCCCGTCTCATCAGAGGCGTACCTAGCGACTGGAGTATTTGGCACCCAGGTTGGACCCTTCCTTTGACACCCACCCCTGAGATGATTAATTAAAAAAATCAAATACACAGAAAACATCATGTGTGCAAGTAAAATTTCAAGCGGATTACAGTACTGTACCTGTAGTAAGCAAATTGGAAATAAGAAAATAGATTTTAATTGGTGCAAACCGTTTCAATATACCTCATGCCATTCCTTCCATCCGTCCATAAAAAGTGAAGAAGAATAAGAAGAAGAAGAAGAGGAAGAAGAAGAAGAAGAAGAAGAAGAGGAAGAAGAAGAAGAAGAAGAGGAAGAAGAAGAAGAAGAAGAACCCTTTTAACGCACCGTGTTTCATTCCATAATAGTTTGTTGTTGTTTAGTTTTTTGTGTTATTGCTTATTTGCATCAGGACAGTAAGGTCACCCCGCCTGTTGGGGGAAGTAACCGTCAGTCCCCCATGGGACCACTTTTTAAGCGGTGTAGCTGCGACACTGCACAACTTCTTTTCGACATAGTGCGATTTTTATTTTTTCTGGGATGTTTGACAAAGTAACAAACAATAAAAAAGGAGGCGAGCAGGGTCGATCAAGTTGTTTTTTTTTTAATTTGGCCTTAGCTTACATGCGCCCAACTCGTTCGGGAACTTGGACTCAAGATTATTTTGGTAAGTGTCATAACTAAATTAACTTTACTAGAAGCACCCGCTCCCTACGGGAGCTGTCAAGGGGGTCATGTTATTATATTTTTTGCCTATTTTACTCCAAGTGGTCCCAGGATTACACACCCAAAAAATGGTTGCGATCGGTTCAGCCGTTTTTGCGGTACCTGGTAACAGATGGTGAATTTTCGTAAGATTACTGAATTACTGTCTTTATTATGCGGTAAATAATAATAATATAATGTCACTTGCATCTAAAACCATCGTTATATCATCGTGCTGGTATTTCAACTCTCCAAATGGCACCCCTCCCTTCTCCCACGGCTGTCACCCGGGGCGGACCGCCCTCCCTGCACCCCCCTAAGTGTGCCAATGCATCTCATTCCTGTGTTCGCGAGACGAGTTTGCTTCACTGAAGGCTCGGAAAATATGAAGCACATAGTCACAACAACAACTGAATGCTTAGTCGGCCGATGACTATTTCGAAAGGTGGAAAACAAAGGTGTAACTGTTTACTTGCAAATGCGCTGTACTTGATTCGATTTGCAATAACGTTATTTAATTCGGCTTTGTGTTTAATCCAGCATGTGAGTTATAAGGAGGCTGCAATTTGGCATCTCACCCCGAGCAGCATTTTTCCTTGATACGCCACTGGCACTTGGGACCCTCCTGAACGCCCGGTTCTGAGGCCGCTGGGCACAGACAACTCCACACACCGGCAGGTTGCTAAGCAACCACGAATGCCGATTGGCACGGCCAATCCGGGCAGGGTTGCACTACTTCTCATGATACCTTACCTGTGGATGGCCGGCTAATCGTGGTCAATGCCCTCAGCTCACACTCGCATTACTGCCGAGAGTTCCAGTGAGTGTGCGCTGGCTGACAAAGCAAATTATTGGGGTAGAAAGTCCTGTCTAACCTTACTTGTGCACTGCATCAGACCAATAAAGGAAAAGACAACTGAGATAGGTTGGAAATAGCAACAGACAATTATTTATTACAAACACACAAGCAAGCAATCAATGAAATGCAAGTATCGATAAGCAAGAAAGCAAATGGACACATAAGAGCAGATTTAACCATAACACATTTATTTCGTCAATCTTACTTAAACAAAAGATTTGGCCATCATTCACCCAGAGGCAAAGAATAAAACAAGGACTTGAAAATAATAAAAGTAAGGAAGGTAGAAAATGAAAAATCTCCACAGAGTCTCACAGCCTCTTCTTCTTTGTTCGTACGCAGCGCAAGGTTGCGGGGTAGCATCATTAGCTGAGGGTGCAGCTGTGCTGTGTTGATGCAATGCCTTCTGCTGGTTAGGGCAGTAACTTTGAATTTGGCCGTGGTGCTGGTGATAGTTTGCCTACTCTTTACGAAGGACTCCGTGCGATCCTTAACGTCCACCAACAAATGCTGGCAAGATATGAATCCCGTTTAACGTCCATCCGAGGGTGGCACATACATTGATGAATGAATCACCCTGCCTGTGAAATAGTAGGATGACAGTTAATAGCTGGGTCGGAATTCGAACCCAGGCTAGACAGGTTTAAGGCGAGTCACAGCCTCTGAGAAGCTCGCATTATTCGTTATTAATTGTTGAACACAGGATGATTGCTTTTCCATAATTGCTTTAACGTTAATTGTGGATATACTGTAATGAGTCTATTTTGCATGAAGCAATTTTGAGTGATTGTATTCGGTTCACGTTAACATTTTGCCAGAATATTCATTTCCTCTATCGCCAGTAATCTTACCGACAGGAATACTTGCCTTTGAGTTGTCTAGTCCGAGTTCGATTCTCCACCCGATTATAAACAATCAGGTTAGTGCTTTGCAGGCAGGATGTTGCATCAAATTTCCCATCCCTCGGATGGGACGTCAAGTTGGGAACCCATCTCTGTGCATTGATTGACAGTGGATAGTGAAGATTCCAGTGTCTTTTGAAAAGACTGGGTGATCGTTGTCACTACCCTGGCTCCATATTCCAAATTCCTGAATGTGCAGGGGCACTGTGTTAGTGGAACTGGAGCCTCAGGAACGCTACAAGCAGCAAGCCAAATTTGTAATTGAATTCTGGTTCAATATGCTTTCACCAATAATGATAGTAATGTTATATGAGGCTGTTGGTGCAGAAACATCTTTGCTTGGCAGCTCTGCTTTTCTGTGCGATGCTTTGACTTGGACCGAGAGACATCATTGATCGCTAGAAAGACAAATTAATACTTGACTAGATGTATATTTCTGCTTTTATTTATCGGAATCGTTTTTCTGTGCGTGTACTCACAATAACGGTGGAAAAAATATAACGGCATTCAGTAGAGTACATACCTCCACGAGGCTGAATAGCTTACATTTTGTCTTCCACTGATAGGCCGAATCTGGATCTGGACCTGAACCAATATCTAATCGGCTTGTTCTTGTCATCTACCAAAAGCATCCACCAAGTTTTGTCCGAATCCGTCCATAACTTTTTTGAAATCTCTTGCTATATATCGTTTTTGACTGCATCATTCAAAAATGGTGAAGAATCACGAAAAAAATTCTCATATCCAGATCCGGATCTGGATCTTCACCAAAATCTAAACAATTCGTCCTTGTTACACAAGGACCTGTCCCCCAAGTTTTGTCCAAATCTGTCCATAACTTTTTGGGATACAGACAACTCCTAGCTTGAGAACGAGTTATGTTCCTAGAGACTGTTCTCAAAGCGAAATGGTTCTGAAGCCAGAACACACAGTTGGAATTTGATTGAAACTGACATATATATAACACCATATTAATGGGTAAAACAATGTAAATAGCCATTTAGGGGGATTAAAAACCATAAAGAGTGTCATAAAATTATTATTTTAGTAAATACAAAGTAAGAACAGCACAATAATGCAGACATATATGGACGTATACATGGGTGCACTCGGGCATGGTTCAGGAGAGTCATGTGACCCGTCCATGTTCGGGTACTGTGCTGTATTGTGCCCGTGCCTGGATTAAACCTGTTGTTCCCAGTTCAGAGTCTTCACCTCGATTTATTGAATACAATACAATGGCGACTAGGATGTCTTCATGCATCGACATATTGCAAGAATACGCAGTGGGGGATAATTGGGAAGACTCTACCGTTCGTCTGAAGCAGTACTTCGTGGCAAACAAAATGGACACCAATGAGGACACTGAAAAGTGGCAAGCTGTATTACTGACCATATGCGGCACCCCGACGTACAGCCTCATCAAAGATCTTCTTGCCCCAGCCAAACCTTCTGACAAGTCGTATGAAGAGCTCATCAATCTCGTGAAAAGACATTATCACCCAAAACCGAGTAAGATCGTCTCGATATATAGATTTTATATCCATCATCGTTAAGATGGTCAGTCAGCATCCGAGTATGTGGCTGATTTATGCCGACTCGCCGAACATTGTGAGTTTACAGACAAAACTCAAAGAGATGTTACATGACTTTTGTATAATAGGCATCAATGATGACTCAATTATGCAGAAACTCCTTACTGAATCCGACCCCAATTTGACTAGTCAAGGAAATAGCCACTGCGTGTATGCAAACTGCTGAGAGCTTACGCGTGATCTCTAACAAGTCAAAAGTTATTCAGCAGGACCCATCGGTTAACAAGGTAACCTTTGGCTACAAGCAGAAGTGTTTCAGCAAGCCACCAAATTCACCTCCACCTCTTGACATTTCTGGATCGACTCAGAAGGTTGGGGTAACTTGTCATTGTGGTTGGTGGTAATCATCAAGCTTGCCAATGTCGGTACAGGAATTATACCTGTGACAACTGTGGTAAGTGGGGACTCTTGAAGTGTCATTGTCTTCGATCCAAGTCAATTAACTTTTCTCCTGCTTATCACATTGAAGCGAATCCTGATACAGTGGACCATAGGTCACAGAGCACAGCCTGCAGCCAAGAGATAAGTGAGGAACTTTATGAGGTTTTCTCTGTTGGAACAAAGAGCTCCGATGCTTCAATTATAGTTGATGTAACAATCGACAATATCCCAGTGAGGTTGGAAGTTGATACAGGCACTTCCAGATCAATTATGAACAAGAACAAATACAAAAAAAATCCATTGGGACCATACCCTATGCAGAGCGTTGGTGCTGATTAAGCAGTCTCCTGGGCTATTGGGCACAATCCTGGACAGGTCTCCACACCGATGCAGGATACTTCAATGGCTCAATCATTCCAGCAAGCTGGTACTCATTTTGTCAACCTCAGAAGGTCACAGGCAGAGTCACAGGTTGACTCTGCCTGAAATGACAGGCAGAGTCAACCCCACCTGGTATTAATTCAATAGCAAAGCAGGATTTGAGCTCAGGACCTGAAGATCGAGGATCCCAAGCCCACCACCCTAACCATTAAGCCAACACCAGGCATAACATGAACAAGTTCACCTCCATCTACCCTCTGAGAAAGGCTCCTGCACTCTGGCCTGTATCTACTGACTTGAGGACATAAAGGAGGTGGTTCCTCTCATTGACTCAGCTAACGTAACTGTAGGATATGGAAATAGCACTCATGTCCTCCCACTACTGACAGTGTGTGGAGAAGGACCAACCCTCTTTGGCCGAGATTGGTTTCGAATTGTCAGACTCAATTGGAGCGACGTAAACAGAGTCTCCAACTCTGATGCTGGATACGATACCATGCTCAACAAGAACCCTGGCCTGTTCAGCGATGGCATTGGCACTTTTGCAGGGCCCAAAGTGAGGATTCACGTTTCTTCAGATGCTCAGTCATTGTTCCATAAGGCTATATCTGTGCCCTACATGATGCGATCAATGATCGAATGTGAGTTTGACCGCCTGCAGTATGAGGGCATCATCTCACCAGTTGAGTACTCCGACTGGGCGGTACCTATCGTTCCAATACTCAAAGCAGATGGAACAGTGCGCATTTTTGGGGACTACAAAATGACGATCAACTGCTATTCAAAGCTGAATGGCTAGCCTTTTCCCAAAGTAGAGTATCTGCTCACCACTCCCATGGGTGATCAGACATTCACTAAGGTGACTTGACCAATGTCTATGCTAAAATGGAACTGGATGATGATTCCAAGCCCGACATATGCATCACCACTCATTGAGGACTCGACGTGTACAACAGATGCCTATTTGGCATCTTCTTCCAACGCTCTGCTGCACCAATCTTCCAATACAAGATGGAGATATTATTGAAAACTGTACCAAAGACAGTCATATTTCAGGATTACAGACTCATGACTGGCAAGTCACAACATGAACGCCTCGAGAACCGAAACAAAGTCCTCAATCGGCTGTCACAAGCAAGCTAGGTTACACCTAAGGCATGAGAAGTGTACCTTTATGGCACGTGAAGTTGAATACCTGTGTCATCAAGTCTCCTGTCAAGGTATTTTTCCCTCTCTGAGCAAGGTTGAAGCAATTGCGAATGCTCCAATGCCACAAAACATTTCAGAACTTCGTGCATTCTTGAGTATGTTGACCTACTTTGGTAATTTCCTGCCTCAACTGAGCACAACCGTCGAGCCTCTGCATATTTTCCTCAGGAAAGGCGTTGGCTGGAAATGGGAAGCTGCCCAAACAAGAGCGTTCAAGGCCGCTACAACTATGCTGTCCTCTTCGCCATTACTTGTCCCTTATGACCCTTCCAAGGAAGCTTTTCCTTATCGTAGTTGATGTCCACTCCAAATGGGTTGAAGCTCTCGTTGTACCATCTTCATCCTCTGCTATAACAATTGAAGCTCTGCGTACTATGTTCGCGCAACATGGTGTTTAAAAGTCCATGGTATGAGATAACTGATCATCATTTATGAGTTCAGAGTGTTCTGAACTTTTGTAAAATGAATGGTATTAAACACGGCACATCTACCCCCTACAAACCTACCAGTAATGGCCAAGCCGATTGTGCTGTTCAGATTGTCAAGAACGGTCTAAGCCACATCAAGGAAGACTCCATTCAATCTCGTCGAGCTCGTGTAATGCTCAACGACCGCACCAGACCACATCAAACCACCGGTCGCTCACCTGCCAAGGTTCTGATGGGTAATGAATTGACAACACCGTCATCATTAGTGCACCCGGACGTATCGGTCGAGGTCGAGAATAACAAGTGTCAACAGAAACGTAATCACCACCAAACGTCTGTTAACCGCAACTTCCAGATCAATGATCCTGAATACGTGTTCAACTCTGGGTATGGTACCAAGTGTTTATCTGGCATTGTTATCGACAACATTGGTGAGATGATGTTTCTTGTGAAGTTGTGTGATGGTAGCTTCATGCGTAAACATGTTGACCAATTCAGGTTATGTCATGGGGAGCCAAACATTGGACCAGTTCAAGTGCCTTTGTCACCTACTCCTGTATTAACCCCACCTGTGTTTGAATCTGAGGTGTTTCTTCATGCAAGCTTTTCACCCACCAATGTACCTGAACTCTCTCTCGACCCTGTACCATCGATTGAGAAGCCCACAACAGTCGCAAGCAAGGACAGCCCTCCACTAGCCCTTAGAAGATAGAAGATCAGCTCGTGTCCATAAGCCTCCTGAGTGTCTTGATTTGTGAAAAGGGGGGGGGGGGTGGGAGATTACATGTTTCAGTAGTTTATATTAATGTCGACATGGGTGTACCAAGGCATGGCTAAGGAGAGTCATGTGACCCGCCCATGTTCGGGTGCTGTTCTGTGCTGTGTTGTGCCCGTGCCTGGTTTAAACCTATTGTTCCCAGTTCAGAGTCTTCATCTGTTTATTGAATACATTAGAAAAATGTACATCAATCACCCATTCATGTCGATGGATATGACTTTCTTTGTAGCAAACGTTCTCAAACCAGGAGTTTTCTGATTCCTGCTTACAGACAGACAGACAGACGGACAGACAGACAGGAGTGAAAACATAACCTCTTTCGACCTTCAGTGGTGGAGGTAATTATATTTCTATTAACAGTGGATGATTATAAATATATATTTTTTCCAATCGGTGGATTATTACATTTTCTTCTCCTTCGTCAATTTGGCCGGCCATAGAAATCTTGGCGTCATGTCTCCTTCATCCCCACCCACCATAAGGAGCAGACGTTTGTGCCAGATTTTCATCTCCTTTTATCCACCTCCCAGAAAGCTGACCCTAATCCCTCATGAACATAAGTGTAGTCGTTTGCAGACGCTTTCCAAAGCAATTTTTGACAGCAATCCAGACCACACATTTGAGAAATATCAGCCCTGTGAGTTTTGCCTCTTTATGTGGTCGTAGCTTGCTGTGTCGGTGAATGAGTTGAATGGTGTTCTTCGTCATAGGTGTGATGAAGGATCAGCAAAAATATCAATTTGCGAAGAGATGTGAGAATCCACTGGGTGTAGTTATCCAACGGTGCTCATAGCTCTCCATCTTCTAAAGCCCGTTGCCCTTATGATTGGATTCCTGATAGTGCTCCACATGTGCTAAGCTTGGCTTGAAGAGCTTGCCAATACAGCTGATGTGTACAGTTTTCGAGTGTATATGTTTGGCTTCAGTGAAGTATACTGAACCACCTCAGTGGCATAATGGTTGGAGCATCTACTCTGAGTCTGGGAGGTCGGTCGTTTGAGCCTTAACTGAGCCAAGCTGTTAGCCTTAACCTCCTTTTTAACAAGCTGTTAACCTTAACTGAGTCTTAACCTCCTTGCTTGATGCTTGGCATTTAAAAAGGATAGAGCATGGACAAACAACCATAGGTTGGCAATAATAGTGCAGACTTTGATGAGCCAAATGGCCTCTTGTGTTGAAGTTCCTTGTCAGGGAACTCAAATTTATATTATTATTATTATTATTATTATTATTATTATTATTATTATTATTACTAATATTATTACACAGGAACTGAGCTTGCCACAAAGCTTGCACAGCTGTTTTCTGTGGATGTTCATTTTCTCACCTAATGTTCCTTTCTTCACAGTTTTTCTTGTCTGGATTTGATTTTTCAACCCGACTATAAACTGCCAGAAAGGTAATTCATACGCAAGGCCTTGCATCAAAAAGTTTGTCCGTTGCCATCTGTCGGATGGCAAGTTCAACTTGGAACCTGTCTCGAGGCATTGATTGCCATTGGATGTTAAAGATCACAGTGGTTTTTGCAAAGAGGACGTGATTGTTGCTGCCACCCTGGCCAAATATCAATTTTCTGCCATAATGTGCAGGAAGGAGCATTGTGTCAGGGACTGACAGCTGTAATGGAGGAACCAGCATACGTCGTCTCACAAAAAGACGCTTTGCACGCAACAGAACTGTAACACTCCAAGTACATCCAAAGCTGTCCAGTTTCAGCGAGACAGGACATGGCCTTCAGGATATGCAACTTCAAAAGAGAGTAATGGGAATAGGCTCTATGCATAATTACCATATCAGTGTGATCATATACTTCATTGGGCAACTCCGGCAATTTGTACAAAGGGGAGGGAGGCCTGCCTAAACAATGCCGATTGGCAAGCTTTTATGACCCAACATTAAATGTAATCATTGCCAGTATTATCACCTGCTCAATGCATCTTCTTCTGCCAGAAAATATGATTCAAGTTAGTTCATATCCATTGGATCTTTATGTAGACAGTCCTGAGGTTATGGATCAAGTTTGCCGATTTTCCCTGACTCCCATTGTTCCATTTTGCCAGAGGCTGCTCACCTTGGAGACCTGATTCAGATCTGTGCCTGCCAAGAAGCTTGTTCTACAGGTGTCAGCTGTAGATGTGCATTTTCGTATCTAATACATTCCTTCTGTTGTAGCTTTGTTGCTCACAAGCTTATGTGGTTGCTATGAAATAGTAAGATGTGGTGGATGGTGAGATTGGGATTTTTATTTATTTATTTATTCATATGCAACCTGTGGCAGTGTGGCTGCTTGGCTGCATCATTTTCTGGGGGCACGGTTGTGCCGCTGATGCAATGTCCCCATTACCAGTAAGTTGGTACTCAATTTGCTGACCTCGGAAGGATGACAGGCTGAGTCAGCCCACCTGGTGTTAATTCAATGGTGGACCAGGGGCTTGAACTCAAGACCCTAAGATCTTAAGCCAGCAACCTTCACATTTAAACCAACACCAGGCTTGAGATTGGGGTGATTAAGGTGAAATGCAGTGTGGCCCCATTTCTGACCGTTTCTTTAATTATGAGCTATGATTGTGTATTGTTTTTTTTACAGCCTTCAGATCATGCAATGCTTTTTTAGCTTATCTGGAATTGAAATTCCAGATAAGGTATTATCATTATGCACCATCCGTCCGTCTCCTATTTGACTTCTCCTGCCAAACTGCTGGGCGATCCGGCTGAAATTTGGCAGCAATGTTCCTCTCCTGATTAGTAATGGGGATTGCAAAACTCGTTCCGGTCACTTGCTTTAAGGAAGTAAAAATGGCAGACTTAGTAAGTTTCTTCAAAAATCTTCTCCAGACTCACCAGTCAGAATGTTACCAAATTTGGGTAACAACATTAGGCCAGGGTTGGGATTTTAAATTCATGAGATCATGCCAATCACGTGATCGGAAGTGTGTCAAAATTGCCGACTTAGTCAACTTTTGGGGAAATCGCATTAATTCCTTTAAAAATCTTCTTCTCCAGACCCACCAGTCAGAATGCAACCAAATTTGGGTTCCAACATTAGGATAGGGTCATAATGTTAAATTGCGGTGGTAATGCTGATGACGTGACCGGAAGTGTGTCAAAATGGCGGACTTCATAATTTTGGGGGAAAATCATGTAAATTCTTTGAAAAATCTACCTCTCTCGACCCATCAGTCAGAATGCTACCAAATTTGGATTGCAACATAAGGCCAGGGGCCAGATAAGCTACATGCGCAGTGGTCTTATTTTTACATCTTCCAAACTTAAGTTTAACCTCATTTGTTTGACACAGCAGCCTTGGTGGTTTGTTGAACAATGGTGATTGAAGTGTTGTATGCTCATGGTTTCTGAGAGACATGTAGTTCTCCAATAATTTTTATCGAACATACATACGAGTCATATGCCTTTGATGGTATGATTGTGAATTCTTCTGGAGCGTGGTTGGGCTTCCTACTTCTTTCTCTTTTTTAAAAATCAGACTAGAAACACCTTGAGGGAGAGTTATCCTGGGTACTACCAACATGTGTGCAAAATTTGGTGATCTGGTGAAAATCGTAGGTCCCCTCACTCATGGGGAGTGGGGGGGGGTTCCTTGTGCCTATGACCTGACCCTGGGTACGACCAACATGTACACAAAATTTGGTGATCGGGCAATACCGGTTTTTTTTCTATGATTTTCGGATGTACATACACATATATACGCAACACATACACATACAGAGAATTGCCCGAGTTAATGTGGTAGGATACCAGTAAATTGTTTCCTCAGTGATCATTTTAACCAGCGAACACTTTTTTTTAATCTCCTTGAATGAACTATAACCAACAGCATACAGATTTTCTTACAAAACTTGATGGTCTGAGATTTTGTGGTGTAGAAACTTGTTGCTGATGCCAAGTTTTTAATGCCTTGGTAGTGATGGCATTTTCCCATTATACAAGATGCTGCACCATAAAGGTAATTCTTTCTTTTTTCTTCCTCGGGGTATGGAGTCATTTGGGCTGTTTGTAAATCTGTAGGCACATCTTACATTGTACAATACATGATTAATGGAATTGTAAGAAGAGAATGATGTATTTGGAAAGAAAATTACGTCATATGATTTGATTTGTCTTTGACATTCATTGTTTACTTAATGGGGATGTTTGGAGAAATCTGATCATGAATGTCACCAGACGTCAGACACGACTTGACGGAACTCCTCCAGATAACTTTATAAACCACATTTACCAATATTACATTTACCCTTCATGTTTCACACACAAAAACTACATTGTGTTATATTTGTGGGGGTAGATGAAGGGATTTCATAGGAAAGATAGGATTGTATAGAGTTGTTTGGTCTGTGGATGTGCAGGAGATATCTCAATGTAATTAAGTAGGGAAACTATGAGCTTAAGTGTTACTTATCACCACACGGGGGGTGGTGCTGTGTTAATTAGATAGAGATTAGGGATAATTCCTCCAGTATGTAATTGCCCCCGTGTCACTTTTCCCTATGTTTTGTATTCCAAGATTTGCAATGAAGGTGGGGAACATGTCCCTAAAACAACAACAAGCGGGCAGAAGCCCTGCCTTCCCGGGTTTGGCGAGCAAGCCATGCCCCAGAACAGTGTGTGGTGGCAGAGAGATAATGAAGGGACGCACGTGGTCGGGAGAGGACGTTCGTCAGAGGACACAGAGGATCTCGCTTTTGCTCTCGGCACGACGAAGGCTGCACGATTCTCGTGTTCTTGCCGTGTGATTTGGCTCGTGTGCTGAGCAGGACGTTGGCTGTCGACGGTTCAGCTGAGCCAGGAAGTGTGTACATTTCTGAGGAGGGAAGGAGAGCATGCCTCGTGGCCTGACCACAGGGCTAAAATTGTCTCGTGAACAGACCGGGTTCAAGAGAGGAACGGTCGGGATATTTGCTTGTGAAATGAAGCTGCACGGCAGTCTCTGAGCCTTGGTGTTAATTACCGCTCACAAATTGCCTGACGTACGTTCTTCCTGGTGCGAGAGAATGACTTGGCACCATTTTGGGTGCATCTACGAAGCGCCTCGATTCAAAGCTCGCTCGAGACTGACCATCTCTGGCACACAGCTTCATGCCGAAATAAAGGAGGGATTATTTATCTTTATTTTATCTGCCCCTTGTGTGTATTTAAGTCTGTGTGGAGGCACCTCAATGATAATTAAATTTAGGTTACCTCACGTCTTGATTCATTTTCATTATAATTGTTGGTTTTCTGTGTTATTAAATTATTATTTAATTTAATCTAATTTGCTTGTGTCGGTGTATTTGTACCGTCCTGGTGCAGCATTTAACTGTTTTCCCACGCACGTGCATTAATCTCCTGGAGTCTCACCTGTTGGCCTCCAAGGATTAAGTTTGGCCATCCATCCAAGTAGGGGTCAAATACCCTGGACATGACAATATGTTAAGGAAACCATTGAAAATTAACATCTAATAGCAAGATCAGTGGTATTTAAAAAAAATAAACTAAGCAAAATCATTCAAACAGACAAAAGATGCATTTCATAAATTGAGCGCAAACCGTAAGCTGTTCCTAGTTTAAAGGACATAGAGATTTAATGCAGATAGGTTGAAGTACAGTAATATAAACGTCGTTTAGCTTCACCTTTTTGTGTGCTTTATTATATACCTTTTTACTGAATACAAGCTCTCATCTTAAGGTGGTGCCAACCTGGCTCAGATTGTCCACCATTGTTTCATCGGGCATGCCTGCTTGTACCAGGAGTGATTCAGGAAACTTCGAAGTGACCGATATATTCATCACATCTGCAAAATACTTTGGAGATGACAAGGTCACACAAGCAGTAATAGGTCGTCCAGAGTTTTCAACATTTTCACCGTCGTGCAAAGTCTACAAGAAGTTTGTGGTGTGTGGAGTGTAATTGTACTCTGGTGCCTTTAGAACCCATCTTTGCAATCACATACTGAATTTGTTTGAGATGTTTTTGAGGTTAAGCACACATTGAGCCCAATGTTGTTGCTGTTAATGGTAACCATGAGTGAATTATCCAGAAGCTGCCTGTGAACACGATTAAGTATTCATTATCTTGTTAAGTGTTACTCAGTTGACTCGGAAGGAGGGGCTGGGTAAGGGGGTCGTATGCATTGTGCAACTGTGAAAATGATGAAAAAATGAGGACCCCTTCGGGATGCTCCATTATAAGTGTAAGTATCTTGTGACCTATTATTCTCAAAGCCAAGTGTGATGGCCTTGCCTGTGACATTAATAGTAATCTTTGTTGTCCCGTATCCAGGGAAATTCCTCTTCAGTGACGCAGTAAATTCAAATCATGTGGAAACATAAAACATCAAAAGGAATAAGAAAAACAAGTAAAATATGGAAGATGGACTAAACAACAAAATGGCTAAGAATTTTAATTTAACATTTGAATTGCACATGGTATAAATTACTTTTTGAAAATGTTATTCTTATTAAGCGTAGAATGAAAAGGTCTCCCTAAATGGCAGTTTTTCAAAAACACCGTTCAATAAATGACTTTCATCGAATCATCTGCACATACTGTTCATGTATTGTCTTCATTTTCAATGGTTGCAAACATCAACTCCATACAGATGGAAGGTCCACCCACTTTAAATGCTCGTGTAATGACCTCTCTCAGCCTTTACTTATTCCGCACATTTAGAAAACTATACCAAGAAACCAAATTAAATATCAAAACTGATCAGGAAGGAATTAGTTAACATCCGCATCACATGTGACCTCACACCAAATGAATTTAACTTCCTGAGAAGATACAAGCTTTGCATTGATTTATTGTACATTGGTAGTTTCATCAAAATTTAGCGTGTTATCATTAATAGTGCCCAGGAATTTGAATTTGTTCACAATTTCCACCTTTTCATCATTTATGGTTACAGGCTCATGATTGTGACCTTTTATAAAATCTAAAATCATCTCTTTAGTTTTACACACATTCAGAATGAGACCAAAGTCCCCACACCACTTATTAGACAGAAAGTTGTTAAATTTTCAGTCGGTGGATATCAGCATTGATTCAGGTCAACTAGATCACATTAATGTATCCTGTGGTAAGTGAGAATATTTGTTTGTTTGAGCTAGTAGGGTGAGGATTTTTGAATATATTTTGGTAATCATTTCTGCTCATTTGTGTTGTGCAAACTACCTGAGCTTAGACGGATCCAGGAGGTAGAAGTGGGTTGGCTCCAAGGTGTCTGTCCCCCAACCCCCTCCCTCCTCACTGCTTTTCCAGAAAAAAAAGGAATTATACCTCAGTTCAACAAATACTGCTTCATTGACTATTTTGTTTTTTCATGATTAGAGGCATCCAATTAGCACTAGATACATATGGTGTTGGTCATAAATGACAGTTTCCTTTGGATGTGTGAACACTCCCTGTTTAAAATTCTGGACCTGCTCCTGCTGAGTGAATGAAGAGACTGGCTATGTCATTGTTTTTGGCTGTAACGTTCAAAGTCATGTTAGTCTTGTTACAAATTTAAGGTTACTGTCATTATCGATCATCGGGACTATCGGCCAGCACGGGACCTTCGCGGCAGAGTATAGTCCCAATCAAATCGGTGTCCTTCCTGTTTGTCTCTTGAGATAAGCTCATTGTATCTGCTCTGAATCATGTCCACGTGTTGTCGCAGCCAACTCCATGGATTTGGGATGTATACAAAACATTCAATGCACGAGAGCTGAAGTGTTCGATGAGTTTGTCAGCGTGTCTGACACTGTGTTTTCATTGGTGGTTTGTTGGAGTTTTTGATTGTGTTTTGATAAATAAGTGTGTGTTGATTCTTCAGTGATCATGTCTTTGTGAAAAATGGGTATTTTTGCTTTATAGAGGCTTGTTGAAATAGCAATGTGGGCCTGGTTTTTCTTTCTCTCAGCTTGAGGATCAAGCTTGAAGATCTTGATTACTATGGTTTTGTGACGAGTGAAATGTGGTTTATTTTTCAACAATTTGTTTTCCAAATTCAGTGATCCACTTGTATTCTTTCATCAGTCCTGTGTCCTGGAATATTGCGCTTCTGACGAGATGCTTTTTGTCCCAAGATTCCAGTTCGTGAAGTCCGTGGTGTGAAATTTTTTTACTGTGAGAAATTCTCAAGAAATTGGTGACTTTCAGCCATGTATAATCTGATGGGAACAAGAACGACATTTGGTATAGCACACACCTCCGCCAGGCTGAACAGTTTACATTTTATATCCCACTGATAGGCCGGATCTGCATCTGGACCTGAACCAAAGTTTAATCAGCTTGTTCTTGTCACCTACCCAACTCATCCACCAAGTTTTGTTATAATCCGTTCATAACCATTCGAGATATGATATATCTATATGCAGTATATATATATATATATATATATATATATATATATATATATATATATATATATATATATATATATATATATATATATATATATATATATAATTTGGTTCTATCTCTCAATGGTGAAGAATCACTTTAAAAATTCTCGGATCCCAGATCTTCACCAAAATCGAATCAGTCCTTCCTTGTCACACACCCACCAAGTTTCATCCAAATCTACCCATAACTTTTTGAGATATCCTGCTCACAAACAAACAAATAGGGGCGAATACATAACCTCTATCCACCTTCGGTGGCAGGGGTAATTGTGGGTTATTTCACACAAAATCATCACAAGCATAACCATCTCGTATTTTCATGAAACTTATTATTTTTGTTCCTGTACACAAGAAGGTTCCACGGCCCTCGTTGTACCATCCGAGATTAATTTGGTCCCTGAGATAGAAGTCATTGAACTGTTGAGCTCCTGCATGATCCTGGAAACCTCAGAGGGACATTAGCACACCATATCTCAGGGTTTCAGATGACGTGTACAAAAACATGGACATTAGCACACCACAGTTAAGATGCTGTGCAATGTGGCAGCCCATATCCAAAACTAAAATGAGGCTATCTGTAGCAAGCAGTCATGTAACTCAAACAGTCAATAATGGAGAGCAATGATATATGGAAAGCAGAGCAGCCGATGGATGTATAAGCAGGAGGAAGAAGAAGAAGGCTACAGAAGAATTGGATGTGCTCGTTAACTATCAAAGATGGATATATAGATAGCAAAAAAAGGAAGAAGAGAGCAGAGGAAGGAGTGTTTACTTTTATGTGGTGCACTAAAGAGAGGGGATGGCAAAGTCTAAAACATAGGAAGTCGAGCAGTGGAAAAGTATATTCAGAATTCAAAAATGAAACACGAAAGAAGGCTATTATGTAATGCTTTGAATCAACAGAACGTTGATCGGAGAATGCTAACAGCTGTGGGAAGCTGACGTTTCGGGCGTTAACCCTCCTTCGAGTGAAAGAGGATTGAGCTCTTTTGCTCCGATGAAGGGTTAACGCCCAAAACGTCAGCAATAAAAGCATTTTCATGTTTCCCAGTTTGTCACAATGTGTGCAGGCATGATTGATTTGAATATCATGCTTAACCACCGACCATAGGCTCTGCTATCAGAATTAACCATACAATCAGGAAGCTCTGTTGCTTGCTTAGCATTTGATCTCAAAGTTTTGAAAGTAGCAGTTGTTTGAGGTTGCTTTCATTGCGTCTTCAGTCTCTCTGACTTCCTGTATCTTTGCCTTTGGTCTTCTACCACATATTAATATTCTACGAGTAGCTATCTGTTCCTGAGTTAGGTTTGGAAAATGTTTTTCCAATATGAACACATAGTTCTTGATGCTGAAATCCAAAATTCAAATGCTCAGTACTGTTTTGACTTGGCCACTATCTACTAACATCCTTGTTATTCATGTAAAAATGAGCTCATGCCTCCGAATATGTCTTTGTCTTGCATGTGTTATACATGTTCAAGCTTCTGCGCAAGCCTCAGAACACTTTAAAACAAAGGCTAATTGGCTCATCTTGCCTCTGCTGTATTCACATCCCAGTGCTCTTTCCTGCTGCAGATAGTGCTAATTGTACAGCACAACCCAAGCAGGGCATATGTCCAGGACTGATTTTTCAAATCACCAGCAATCATTTTTCTTTATGTGATGCATAATACGTGACTTCAAAATGACATAATCCACCCCCAGAATGCTCTGTGTGCATTTGCAGACACCCCAGGGAACTGGGGTTATCAGGGCAGCCAAATGTATATTGCCCAATCGAGATAAAGAATGTAACATCAAATGGCTCACAAAGCTTCTTAAATAAGCTTAAAAAATACTTGGAAACATACCTGCGAGGAAAGGGTGTGCCTTTGCACAATGAAAGATTTGGAGAAATTTCTGAACAATTTGCCGAGAAGTTTATATCTTGCAGCCTACACTGCAAAACGACTTGACGATATGGGCCTGTGAAAATCACGAAGGTTCCGAGAACAGGCGTGTTCTACCCAAACCTTCATGCTCTTAACGCTGATAGGAAGGTCATATCTGTGGCTTGTCAATGCACAGGGTACATTTAAAATGATATTTACTATTAATCATGTTTGGAAGGAAGGGGGGGGGGAGAGGTGGTTGGAGTGGGTGCTGTGGGAACTGTGAGAACCGTTATAAATGTAGACTTTTTGTTTGGTTCTGGGGCCATAGGAGAAATTATAATGGATTTTGCATTATACTGGTAAAAGGAGAAGTGAGAAGTGTGTGTGCATGTGCATGCATGTGCGTGTGTGTGTGTGTGTGTGTGTGTGTGTGTGTGTGTGTTTTATCCGCTGCTCACTTGTACTAACAGGAAATGTGACAAACCCGCCACCTCTCACCCTCATTTTCCTATATTTGCGTGAATCCGATTTGCATTCTTGAACAGAACAATTATCATTCACCATTCTGAAATTGCCACCCTTTCATCTAAATGCTGAAAATTATGTTTCAAGGACTATTTGAATCACAGATTTCACGCTGGCAATGGCAGGTTAAAAGTACCCGGCGAGCCGAACCGAGTCAATGAAAACACGCAAAGTGCACGCGTAAAAGGCCTCGTTTAGCATTCATATGTCATTTTGAAAATCAGGCATTTACCCCTTTTCACGGATAATGTTGTATCATTACCAACTGGGACAATGTAGAATCGTTAACATGTATGTATGGAGGTCATCACATGAGAACGATAACTTGCAAAAATCTTGAAAAATAACAATAGCTATCGTCATTGTTTCCAGAGCAATTTTTATTTTTCCTGCAATAACATAAAAATTGATAACACTGCTCCTAGCCAATCAGTGACTGTGTTTACATGTGACATCAGCCCCACGTGCATATTGGTATCAACGTGGAGAAGCACGAGCAACTGATATTCGCACCCATACATTGTAAACTTTCCCCCTTATGTTGTAAACTTTACACACAGTTTACTTTATTCTACCTCCTTCCTGCACAACACCCGGTACAGCAAAAGCAACAGGAGAACATCGCCCTCGTCTATACGCGTCTGCCATCTTGACAGATAATGGAAGTGGGTGTTGATGTGCTGAAACGGTTTATTGAAGCTCTTTTTTTGTTGTGGTTTTCCCCCACCCACAAAGATTCAAGGTTAAAGTTATTGTTATCATTATTATCATTATAGTTGTTTTTGTCAGTGTGACCGTGGCTTGATATGGCATCTGTTTCTGCCATAAACTCTTTTCTTGTTTGCTTAGATCTCCTTCAGCTGTTAAGTCGCTACATAACGTCTGTTCTCATGCAGACCACAAGGAAGGATGGAGAAACATAAACCACTCAAACCTAGAAACTTTGGTTGGGCATCCTATAATCTGGAAGCATAAGAGATTCGAAGAGGGCTGAGATTTCAAATCACGTTATGTACATCTACCGAAGTAGTTCATTTCTTTTCTTCTCCTTGGCACTGTACTCTGCAAAGAGTCATTCGTTACATCATTACTATGGCCTGCAGGAAAAGACATCATAATGGGACTGCCTGGCTGGTTGATATCGAGTATGGACTTGTTTGGCTTCATGATTCTGAATTTTACTCCTGCACTTAGAATGATTGAGACAGACGCAAGTTGTATGGCATGAAAAGAGTGCCGGCAAAATGTGGATTGAGAGGCAAATCAGCAGATAAAAAGCATAAATTATTTTGGTCTCGATTACCTTTGTCAAGAAGTAATGTTTGATAAGTGGTTGATGAAAGGCTTGTGTCGTCCATCCCGCAGCAGTAATACTTATTGAGACACAGGTCTCAATGGCAGGTGGAGTTGTGCATCACAGTTTTTTTCTTTCAGCTATATAGTGTACAGTTGGTGGACAAAAAATATGGAAATGCCAATCTTAAGTAACTTAATAGGGCAATGGGCCCCCACATGAAGCCAGTACGGCCTGCATGTGCCATGGCATAGAGTCCACCAGCGTCTGGAATATTGCAGAAGGGATGCAGCACCATTCTTCCATGAGAAAGGCGTTCAACTCACTCCTGTTTTATGGAGGTGGAAAATGTTGTCTCATGTGTCATTCCAGAATATCCCATAAGTGCTTGATTTGATTCAGATTTGGTGGCTGAGAAAGCCATGACAATATGGATAACATCAGTGTCATGTTCATCAAACCATTGGATGACCACGCGTGCTCTGTGGATGGGGACATTGGTGGCCGGGTATCCTCTTGCAGCCATGTGAGCTGTAATTATAGGCAACCAGGCCTGTGCAGCATTTTTATACATGACCCTAAGCATGTTGGGATATTATTTGCTTAATGAGCGCATGAGCCACACCTGTGTGGAAGCTGATGCTTGGTGTCCCTCATTTACCCAGTTTCTATTTTTTTTTTGTTCACCACCTGTATATTATAGCATTTATATTGTTGTTCAAAATCTTTTAAAATTAACCACCATTTAATATAATGTTTTGTTACCATGATGTGTCACAGCTACTCAATGAGAGCAGAGACTGTTTTTAATGGAAGGAAGCTTCATCTTTTTTTCTTCTTCTGGTATCACCATAACAAGTAAATCAATAGAATGATTATGTGAAACGGCATATATATATATATATATATATATATATATATATATATATATATCTATATCTATATCTATATCTATATCTATGTCTATATCTATATCTATATCTATATACCTCTCCCTCTCCCTCTCCCTCTCCCTCTCCCTCTCCCTCTCCCTCTTCCTCTCCCTCTCCCTCTCCCTCTCCCTCTCCCTCTCCCCATCTCTCCCCATCTCTCCCCATCTCTCCCCATCTCTCCCCATCTCTCCCCATCTCTCCCCTTCTCTCCCCATCTCTCCCCATCTCTCTATATATCTCTCTCTCTATCTCTCCATCTCCATCTCTTCATTGGTTGGGACGTGGCTGTGCCGCTGATGCAGTGTCCCTCTTACCAGTACACTGGTACTCATTTTGCCGACCTCAGAAGAATGACAGGGTGAGTCAACCTTCTGATGTACTTTAATTCAGCGGCCAACAGGGCTTGAACTCAGGACCCTAGGATCCCAAGCCGCCACCCTAACCACTAAGCCAACACCAGGCTTGGCAGCCCATTAAACTTTGTGCTTCTCAGTACCTTTTTGGAATTCAGATGGGAGAGGTGGGGCCGGGGGGGGGTGGGGAGAGGAAGAGGAAGAGGGGAAGGGATAATTCAGAACCAGGAGCATCGGGCTTGCTGTGACTTGAAACCATTGGTACACTCTTACTTGGTCAACTTTTGTATGAACTAGCATATAAGATCCATCGCTTCGCTGAATGGGTTAATCAAAAGACAGCATGTTACACTTCACAAACATATTGCATGTCTATCTGTGAGTCTCATTGAGGATGTAAAATAAAGTGAAACTTGTGAAAAAAGGATCTTTTGAAACATGTTGCCGTTGCTGTTGCTCCGTCCTCCGTCCGTCCATGTACTTTTATATATTTTTTTATATTGCTTCAAGAAGTATTGCTATGCATATATAATTTTGTGTGCTCCTTCCATGTTCATCACACTTTATTGTAAATTGGTTTACACTTTATTGTAAATCACACTTTATTGTAAATCACACTATTGGTGTGCTCCGTCCATGTACTTTTATATCTTTTTTTTATATTGCTTCAAGAAGTATTGCTATACATATATAATTTTGTGTGCTCCTTCCATGTTCATCACACTTTATTGTAAAGGGTTCCTGCTGTTGTAGAATAATATAAATGGTACCCTTGTCAGCCATGAGCCAGACCTGGTCATTTTTGGCCACCGGTACCATGCGAGAGGAATAATGCTCATCATAATTTTTGGCAGGGTATACATCTCAACAGTCAGAAACTATGTGATAGCATTGCATTGGTAGTAGCCTTTTGTGTGTTATTATCCGTTTAATAACCCCATCCCAAAATAAACTTTTCTGAAACCGGGGTAAGACAGAAGAAGACATTCTATTTAAAACTAATGGTTCTTTCTTATTATAGGCTATATCTTCTTGAAAATTGTTAGGCACGTAGCTCATGTTATTTGCTTTTCAAAACAGTTGTTAAAACTAGCCTAGCATTTAGTGTTTGCAATTACAGGCACTGATAGTCCAGTGCTGATACATTGCAGAACATATCCATCTTTGAGTCAGATGATGGGGAAAGTTTAGATGAGGATATTGAAGAACTGCAGAATGATTATGATTTTTAAGTTCATCTTGAACATTTTACATCTCTTACAACCAGTGCATTTGATCAGAGATGTCTTAGAAACTAAAAAGGAACCGTCTTTGGTTCATAACACAATATGTTTATCAGCAACACATTGGGCCTAGGTAATGGCCTTGTTAGTGTTGAACACCACATTTGTGTTTCTATTCTGTAATTTTATGCTCTACAACAGAAGATTGTGTTTCATTTTCACCTTTGACTCATTCATCAGATTGTACATGATTAACCATCTTGCTACTGTCTTATTGGTTTATATTGTGTAATACGGGTGTTTGATACCTTCATATGTGCATTATTGAGTCTAAATCCCTGTAATTCTGTATTTTTTGAGAAATTACAGGGAAAAAAACATTAATCTTGTTTATGAACATGCTATCATTTACCTTTGTTTAATTCTTGGAAAGTATCCTTCAATAACAGCAGGGAAAATATGACATTGATCAAATTACATAAATCCATCCAAATTAGGTATTTTTTTCATTTGAGGGGTGGGGTAACATTGTCTGCTATACTGATCTTAATATACAACATACAAAAAAGAAATTTAGATTTTTGGATTTCTTAATAAATTTGCAAAACACCCATGTAATTATATTGTTCCAGAACTTTCAATTACTTTCCACAGTAAATGATAGACAAATACTTTTCTAAAGGTGGAATGATTTATCACACACGAAATAGACACTGTTATATAAGTGTCATCAATGACATACCTTTCAACCTAGGCATGTTTAGCACTTTTTGTTGAGAAGCAAATGATCATAGCAAAAGGTGAGACAAATTTCAATGTTAATGTTTGACTGATAAAAAAAATGTTGTTAAGTTGAAGTAGGATGTTTTACCTTGCACTGGCCATTTTGCACAAAAGCTTATTTAAGGCAAGGCATATAAACAGGGTGATAACACACAAAAAGCTACCACCGATGCAATGCTATCACATATTTTATAACTCCAGGGTGGTTTCCCTTGCCAAAAATCACTATGAGAATTATTCTACCCAGATGGTACCGACCAACCCTACTGGCTCATGGACTATTGGAACCGCTACATGAAGTTCCAAATCAGTACCCTCCACACTCTCATCATCCCCTTACCCCACATCCTCCCAGTTCCCCCCCCAAACTCTCCCAGATTTCCCCCACACCCTCCCAGTTTTCCCTCCCACCCTGCACCCTCCCAGCTTCCATGCCTCCACCCTGCAACCTCCCAGCTTCCATGCCTCCACCCCGCAACCTCCCAGATTCCATTCCTCCACCCTGCACCCCTCCAGCTTCCCCGCCACACCCTCCCAGCTCCCCCACCACACCCTCCCAGCTCCCCCCCCTGCACCTTCTAGCTTCCCCCCACCCACCCCCTCTCCTTGCTCATTTCCACATTCCTGCACCCTGACAGCAACTCCTCCTCCACTGTCCCTAACTGTATGAACCTCAAACATCTGAGACTTCTACTCCAACCTGACAGATTTCTCAATAGAGGCCACTGCCGATTAACCAGATATATCTGTTTCAGAGAATCCTTCCTCCGACAGGACGTCCCTGACTCCTTAGTGTTTCTCCATAACAATTGTCCCCTCAGGTTTTACCATCCTGGAGGCAGGGTTGCACTGTTCATTAATAACTTCATTTCTTCCTCTCGGTGTACTGTTCTTACAAGTCCCAAACCCCAGGAGTGTCTTTGACTGTGACTTCCCCTTCCACTCCCACTTCTTCTTTGTCTGTGTGTTATACAATTCACCAAAAAGTGATGACCCAATCTCTCTCTCTCTCTCTCTCTCTCTCTCTCTCTCTCTCTCTCTCTCTCTCTCTCTCTCTCTCTCTCTCTCTCTCTCTCTCTCTCTCTCTCTCTCTCTCTCTCTCTCTCTCTCTCTCTCTCTCTCTCTCTCTCTCTCTCTCTCTCTCTCTCTCTCTCTCTCTCTCTCTCTCTCTCTCTCTCTCTCTCTCTCTCTCTCTCTCTCTCTCTCTCTCTCTCTCTCTCTCTCTCTCTCTCTCTCTCTCTCTCTCTCTCTCTCTCTCTCTCTCTCTCTCTCTCTCTCTCTCTCTCTCTCTCTCTCTCTCTCTCTCTCTCTCTCTCTCTCTCTCTCTATATATATGTATATATATATATATATATATATATATATATATATATATATGTATATATATATATATATATCTCCCCAGATGACATGGAGCAACCTTAAACTACTCATTCCAACTCTCTCTTCCTCATATAGGGAGATTTCAATTGTCACCATCAAATTGGCTGGATGCTGGCATTGATATATATATATATATATATATATATATATATATATATATATATATATATATATATATATATATATATATATATATATATATATATATATTGTTGCAGCCACGGGTACTGAGACACCAGCTTGTCACTCAGTGGGATTAATCATTGCAACTCACAATTAATCCCCGGTTGTCCTCGGCAGAGCCGGACCTGGGGCCACCGCTCACAATTAACGTTGTGGTATGGTGGGTTGTTTTAGAACCACGAACGCCACCCAGTTAACCACGAGTTCCAGTGTCTACTGTCTAATTATGCCGTTTAACTAGACGTCATGTGGTTACCTGAGCGGGGAGCGTGCCCTCGGCAAAGCACCAATGTTGTCTCAATTAGATTTTAATTAGGATGGCTGAGCGTTTTAACCGCTGGTGCGTGCCAACAATTTTTGGTCAAATCTGTGGTAATTACCTCCCAGTCTATCTCGGTTCGGACAATGTTAGACCAATGGAAGGAAAAGACAAACATGGACTGGTTGGAAATCGACAAATGATTTATTAATAATAAAATTAATAAATAAAAATAACTTTATTTTCGGAGGTAAATAAATAATAAATTTCAAAGCAAAATCAATCAAAATGCCAGGAAAGAGACAGAGAGCAGATGCTTATCGGGGGGGGGGGGGGCGGGGTGGTTGACTTACTTATAGCTAAACACAGACAAGGGTACCCAACAGATCAACAGAGGACAAGGGTACCTCGGACTTTTTTCTTCAGAACGTATCAAAATCATCTAAATCAGACACAAAATGTACCTCTTTCAAATTCCCTGCTTTCCTTCCTGAAAGTCCCTGTAATGTCCATTTTCTATTCCCCATGTTCCTCGTCCCATCCCTCTCCCTTCCACAGATCTCCAAATGTCTCTGTTCCCCACTATTTTGTCCTTCCCACTCCCTCCCCTCCTGTCTCATGACCCCTTGATGTGTGTTGTGTGTTAGCTCTCATACTAACCCCAAGCACAGAAAATGCAATGAAAATGTCACTGAATGAACATTAATGTGGGATGAGATCATACATAGGCTAACTGTCAAAAACTAGTTTAGTGTTAGAAACTTAGGTTTTGATATTGTAGGCCTCAAGAAGGGTGGTCACATAGGGGCCTGCTACTAGTACAGAGTTGATTACTCATCATCTGAGATATCATCATCATCACTCGCTTCAAATTCTACCTCTTCCTCATCATCAACTTGCTGATTGCTACATGTTTGTAATTTGCAAAGGTATGTACACTTCATGTTATTCTGTTGGCAGGTGCAGCTCTCCTCTAAACACTCCCTTTGCCAGTTACATGCAATCAATTCCATCACTGTCTCTGGGGCAGGTGGGGCACCCCCCTTGTCAATAACCAAGTTCTCATCCTTCTCTCAACCATGACCAACAGGAATTTTTTTTTTTTTGTATACCTTGGTCGAGGCTCGTATGAGAGCTAACACACAACTCACAGCAAGGAGGCATGAGACAAGAGGGGCAGGAGTGGAAGGGACAAAACAGTGGGGAACAGACACATTAGGTGAACTGTGGAAGGGAGAGGGAAGGGGATGGGACGGGGAACATGGCGAAGAGAAGATGGACGTTTCAGGGACTTTCAGGAAGGAAAGCAGGAGAAATGAAGGAAGTGGGCTTGGGTGGATTATCGGGGGTAGAAAAGATCAAGGATTTGGATGGGGGAAGATAAGAGGTGGTGGTGAACAGCTGTTTTGAAAGCCTGGAGGGAAGAATGGGAAAGAATAGAGTGAGGAAGTTTATTCCAAAGGCGGGAAAAAAGAGGAATGAAAGAGTGAAGATGAGCAGTGATTCGTGATTTTGGTAGTTTTACCAGAAGGGGGTTGTTGGCGGACCTTGAGCGCCCTGTGGAAATGTGGTGGGGACAAATCGCAGAGAGAGCAGGGGGGGCAAGGCTGGAGAGGAGTCGGTAGAAGACAGAAAGACCACCGACCAACCTGCGGTGATTGAGTGAGAGGCTCCAAAGACTCAGCTTCATTGCGGGAGAATCTCAGGGAAAGCCTCCATGCTCCTTTTCCAGACAGCACATTGATAATTAGTCCTCTTGCAGTAGTTTTGCAGTGAAGAGGTGCAAGGAGGAAGCTGCCAAGATTCAACTTCCCCTTTCTTTGCACAGAATAGGTGGAACCGCAATTAATTGACGTTCTCAGTAACTGTCCTTGCGCTGTATAGACTGCATGTAAGTGACTCGAATGCTTTGAAAAGCTGTGGTGAGACTTCCCAGGTTGTGCCTCGACACTTCAATGTGTTCCTGTGTCTTTCGCTGATCAATAACCTCTTAAGGGCTGAAACCTTTCCTCTCCCAGCAAAGCAGCTCATGGTGTCACAGCCTGTAAAGGCATGCAATCCCAGAAGCCCTGCCCATTTTTCCAGGCCCAGCATGTTGGCAACTTTCTTGACATCAACGTATTCAGTGCGTGTCTTCAGTGCAATACCCTTCATGTAAAGTGAGCATGGTAGCTTTGATGAAAATGCCATGCCAATATTGAAGACATCCATATCTTCAGACACAATCACAAGTGCAGTAAAGCCAGACCAAGCACAGTGCTTCGCATGAAGGAAGAGTCTGGTGTCTGTCTCTTCTTGGCTACATCTGAAGGCTTCAACGTTGCTGACTGACCCCACCGTTAGTCTCCTGTAAGTCTCTCCCATGGTAATGCGTTAATTATGTCGGTTACCAGAGGTCAAAAGGTCATGAAATTTGACCCCTGCCTAAAAATCTGACCACCTGTCAGAAAACTCACTGCAGATATCAATTCTACCATCATTGTCTCAGGAGTGCCTTTGTTTGGCCTCTATACTATAGAAGATTAGATTACCAACATTTTGAGTGGTCATATGTCACTATGTGACCATTGCTTGCAAAGTTATTCAACTTTATATTTCCCCTACCCCAAAATCTGGTCCCTCAGATTGGATTTGGGTGTCCGTCTTTAAGAGGTGATTACTCCCATGAAGCTGTGAGTCCCAGATTGCTTTCAAAGATTTTTTTCATCGATGGATATAGGACTTTCAAAAAAGCATCGTGAGAATTTGTCATCTCAAGTAGTACCAATATCTGGTCTGGCTCATGGACTATTACAAAATGAAAGCTCGTGGAAGAGCGAGAACACTGAACGGATCAGGATAGAACAGAGCATGAGGAACAGGAGAAAGAGGGCACAAACACCAACAGCAGTGTTGAAGCATAAAATATATGGGGACTTGGACAAATAATGGGTGTGCAGAGAAATGAGGGGTAGGGAAGGATACACAGGATGGACAAGATGGATACAGAAGCAAACTCTCAGGAAGTAAAACTGGAAATTTGAGGTGGGCTTGGGAGTGGGGTGGGATGGGGGATCCAATGTGGGGAGAAAAGATCATGGTTTTGGAGGGAAGAATGAGATTATTCAAGACCTGGAGGGAAGAATGAGCTTTATAATGATTCGCCTATTTTTATACACGTGACAATGTGCTAAATATTTTATTGGGGATATGAAGTTTGAGGGGGCTTGGGCCCGAATTTTTTGGAAGCTAGCAATGCCTCGGTTGTGTAGTCTAAATTTCAATGCTGTGCATTAAACGTTAGTCTCTTTTACCTGGTCCTGTAAAATATCCAAAGTTATCACATATAATGTCTCGTTTTTGAGAATATATTGTTTTCAAATTGTCATTTGAATTGAATATTTTATTTATAAATTACCTCATGAGTGGAACAAGAAAGCTAACAATGAAATGCTGTAATGTCACCCCAAGAAAATACGTCACTAAACCATTTCCCTTTGTGTTCCTTGAGGTTTGGTGAATTTGCCATTAGTCAATCATGACGACACTTCAAACAGGCATCTTGTCACTGTGTAACGTCATGAACGTTGTGTCCACGACTTATGCATGTTTACGCATGTGCAAAAATACACGCACATAGACACACACACACACACACACACACACACACACACACACACACACACACACACACACACACACACACACACACACACACACACACACACACACACACACACACACACACACACACACACACACACACACACACACACTATATGCTGACTGATAATATCTGATTATTCTGTTCTTTTCAAAAGTATCAGATGTGCCAGGAAGACAAGAGACAATCATGTAATTAATTTGTTATTTAAAGACCCAGACATTGTTCTGTGACATATTGAAAATGGAAACAATCATCCTGGGGATATTTAGTGTTTGTCTTGCTACGCTGGACGGATTTAACGAAGAACATGTATTTTTATAACAGTATATAAAAAAACAAGTTTTTGCCTTGGTTCCTCCTCAAATAGATTTTTTTTTCATTTATGAGTCGTTCAAAGGTTTCTAAGAACAGGATACAATTACATTCAAAAAGACACAGCAATTTTTTTATTTTTCAATTTCGTGTCTCTTGACTTCGTTACATGTGCTCCATTTACCCTTCCTCCTGTCTATGCTGATAAAATGTTTTAAGATTGCTCTTGCTATGACTCAGTTGTTTAGTTTCAGTTAGGAAAATCCATGCACATAAACTTTGGGACTTTTGAACGTCGTGGGACTTTGAACATCGAAAAACAAATAATAGCCACTGGGAGCAAGGTCTTTCTGTACGGTGGTGATCCAGATGCTCGAAGCCAGTGCAACATAGGCATTGTGCACACGCACGTTGTTGTGAAGGAGGAGCACACATTTGGATAACATCGCTTGTCATTTGTCCTTGATGGTCGGCAACAATTTTTGCATGAGGCTGGTGTAATGTTTCCTGTTATTGTAGGTTTTGGTGAGCCACACTGACAATAGGCAGGATTCCCTTGGCATCCCAGAAAAACAAGGTCACGATTTTGCCAGCTGAGGGTTGGCTGTGGAACGTTGTGGGTTGCACTGACCCCTTGTGCTTATTCCAAATTGGTTTCAGAATCCCATTGGGGAAGACACGTTTCATCACCAGTTACCAGATGAGCGATACAGTTGGCTGGATCTGCGTTGAACAGTTGAGAAGCTCATGACACGATTCCAGCCACTGCTATCAATCATGCGTGCTGAGGTTTTTGCGGGACCTATCTTGTCGAGAGCTTGGGACATGCCTAAGTATTTATTCATGGACATTGAAAAAGTTCTGTGGTTACTTCGGCAACCATAATGCGGTGTTTTTTATATGATGAATGCTTCCACCTGTGCAACAGTTTGTGGGTTGGTCATGTCTGCCAACCGTCTTGACCTGGGGTCATCTCCAAGGGACTCACATGCATGCTTTAAGCCAGCTGCCCATTTAGCTACTGCAGAAAGTGAGGGCACGGCTTCACCATACTCGGCTATCATCCACCTTTGTGGAATTATTTAGAGCTGGCACCTTCTTTGTATAAATATTTGATGATACCTCGATCGTCGATTTTAGTACAATCTATTACAATGTGATGTAGAAAAAATATTTGGATGGTACTTTGAAATGACAAACAATGTCAGGTTGATTTAACTATTGGCAATAGAACAAGCAGACACGTAAGTTGATACAGAGCAAAATACCACGGCTCAAGAGTGCTGATGAATATTCTGTTCCGAGAACCTTTTGAACGTATCTGTTAAGGGCAAGCATTAATTTTTATGTTGTGTTATTCTAGTTTGGAGATTTGTTCTGTTTGTAGGCCTTGTTAGTCAGATATCGATTTGTCTTATGACACCAGTAAGGTCAGCTGGAGCAGTCGATTGGCTTGGGAATCAGGAAGTAGAAATTTGGCCAGGGCTTTTGGAAATGGTGACCTCCTGTTTTTCAAAAGAAATGAGACCTTTTAATGTCTACAACCATAATGTATCCTGGAGAAACGACTTTCTATCCTCCATGTGAAGGACACAGTGTCTCTGCTGTGCTCTGAAATGCAGTGCTTCCTTTGGTGACTGAGTCTGAACAGCAGTTTTTTTGTCTTGGTTAAGAAGGGCGAATGAATCAGGGGATTGAAGAGTGTGATGATGATGTGGTGAGCTGGTGTTTATTTGTCAGGATTTTTTTATTCCTATTAGCAACTGTGTACTAGTTTGTATAAAGGTTTAAAATGACAAAGTATGGTAGTAAGTTTGCTCTTAAATACAGCTATGATGGACCAAATCACTGATGTGATTGCTTATTGACTTAAAATGGTGACACTTACTTCCTGTACAATTGAAGTAAAATGTGTAAACCAGAGCGGCACTAATCGCATACCTCTGCCAGGCTGAACAGTTTACATTTTTGCATCCCACTTATAGGCCGGATCTGCATCCGGACCTTCACCAAAATCTCATCAGCTTGTTCTTCTCACCCACCCAAATCATCCACCAAGTTTCTTCATCACCTGCCCATAACTTTAGAGATATGCTATATATCGTTTTTGGTCCCATCTCTCAACAGTGACGAATCACTTTAGAAACTTAAAAAATTCTCGTATCCAGATCCAGATTCGAATCTTCACCAAAATCAAATGAATTCGGTCTTGTCACACACCCAACATGTCCACCAACTTTTGTCCGAATCTATCCATCCAGTTTTGAGATATCCTGCTCACAGATAAACAGACAAACAAATGTGGGTGAAAACAACCTCCGGAAATAATACAATGCAGCCAAATGACGTATGGAAAACCTTTACTTAATTACAGTCACAATGGTAATCATGATTTTGTTTGTGAAGTCACCAATTCTCTTATTTACTGTCTGGTACTGCACTAATGAGCCATTGTCACATCAGTACAGTCTGCCCCCTGAAAAGTGATGTCATTTCAAAACCCAACAGAAGAGTTGCTCTCAAAATGATGCTGCATGAAAAAAGAAAACACGTTTCGATAAGATGATCAATTATACTGAGGTGAACCGTCCAGAGGCATTATGTTGCTTTCAAAATCTTGCGATGCTGCCGTTTCGGTCCCTTTGTTTTGTCTAACTTTCCATCTTGTTCTCAATTCGTGATTGGCCCGGATATATTTCTCTGCCCGAATCGTGAGCTCTTAAGTACCCTCCGGGTGGCAGGTCTGCATTTTCCTTTCATTCGCCATGCTTTGTGTGTCAGTTTTTGTTGGGTGATGCAAACGTGTTGATGTTTCTTTACTAACATGAAATTGTGATAGATTCAGAGAAATTTACAGGTGGGCTTGAGCTTTCTCAGCATTTCGCCCTCACTTCACAGATTTTATTATGGAGATTCGGAGTAGTGTAAGTGCATGCACTGTATCGTTTTTAGTAAGACTTATAAAATCCTGTACTCCGAGCATACTTTATTAGTCAGTGAGGATGAAATCATTTCGTTAACTTGACATGCTTCGTCTAAAAACACCATTTCCTGGGTATATTGATGTCATGTTTGGTTGGTGTACGGACTATCTGCAACAGCAAGGAACAATAATCAATGATCAGTCAGCAGATGAACCTTCTGCACATCAATATTTTCAAAGTCCCTTGATTTAATACTGCTGAAATCTATCTATCCCAGTTCTTCACAACATCTTTGCCCTTTGTTCCTTTAACATTTCTTTATACTTTTTCACATTTCTCCTTCATCATTCTAATTCTTGCTTTTTCTTATCTTTTATATATTTTACTATTTATTTCTCTCTTTCTTTATCTATCTGTCTTGGAGGAGTGAATCCTTGTAGAAATTTTTTTCTGTAAGACTCACTTGGCTGCTGCACATACATGGGTTTGAGGGTAGTGGAGTAGAGGCTGAAACCCAAATCCTATCCAGGTTCCTCCTGATGACTCCATCTTTGCTCTTTACTTATTCGGGTTCCTTCTGATGATTCCAACGCAGTATTTGGTCTTCCGTTTGATTGTGTCAAACAGGATGGTGGGCATGCCAGAGGTTTTATCTGCATTGCTGTTTTGCTTGTTTGTAGCGATTTCAGAAGGGAGTGTCGTAATGCTCAGGTGGTATTGTGCGTACACACTATTGATGTTTATGCCGAGGAAGACAACTCGATGTACATAACTTTATCTTATTTTTGTATGAACAGCTTAAAAAATTTATTTTAAACAAAAAAATGTTTTTTTCTGTTTACTAATCAACTGGCATGATGTAATCTCTATCAGTTTAAACTCCAAACGTTCCAGATGAAATGTGATAATTTTATACATTTATAAATCACGAACATTTGATGACACAACACGACAACTGACACCGCGATACATGGAAAAGTGTAGTTTTGTTTCATGTTCCATTTAATGTGCCGTTTCTAAAAATGGAGTGACAGGGCCATTCTTTTTTGATGGTTATGTCCATACGAAAGCAGACTTGGAAATGCCATTGCTACAGACATTCTACTTTGTGGAATTGTGACATCAATCTTTTCCAATGAGACACCAATGGTTTCAACAGAATGGGAAACGACAGATAATGTCTTGGATTACCTCCATTGCTGACTCAGTATCAGGGTGATGTCAAACCATTTCCCTGCATGCTTTTTATGAAGACCTCCCTTGGCCACTGACAAGCTTGGACCTTAATCAGCCATGTGACTACTGCCATTCAAGTCAGCCAAAGAACTGATCTTGTCATTCTGATGGGTGCTATGACTGTTGTCAGATATAGGGATGAGATCATTATGCCTGTCGTCACCCCTCTGGCATAACAGTATGGTTTCATGTTCATATTTGTGCATGACAGAACCCATCCGCACCATGCACATATTGATGGTGCTGCACTTTGGGACCACATCCTCACATCCTTCGCACGGAATGGTCAGCATGATCTCCCGACTTATGTGCTTGGGATGTTCTCGGAAGCCTGTTTGTGGTCACCAAGTCGGTCCTTAGTCTCTTGATCAATTGGAAGTGGCCCCCCTTCTTTTCTCCTTCATCATTTAAGATTAGTGCAATATCCCACAGTGAGAGCTGGATTCTCTAATTTGGTTAATGACAAGACCTATAAAGCTTGTATTGATGTCCATGGTGGTCACACATTATATAGGCATTTCTGCCAATGTACACGTCTCTTCGATAATTATTTGCCAATTTCCACGCTCATTTCAGCCAGCCATCTTGTTTTCACAGAACAACTGAACTTTGGCTTCAACTAGCATGTTTGTTTATGGAATGTACAGATCTATGTACTTGGCCTCTTCTACCAGAATATGATCATGTTTTAATGCACTTTACCCAGTGCACCCACCACTCCAACTCCAATGCAGAGGAAAAACAATACATGATAACTTTTGCTGCTTAATTTATTTTGTCAGGAGTGTATTTCACACACCTTTAAAACTTATTGTTGTGTCTGGATTTTCTATTTATTTGGAGATTGCTTGTAACTGAGCTTATATCTACACTATAAAAGTGAATTTGTATATTTGTATGTTACCTCTGCCACATAAGGTGAGCAGAGGTTATGTTTGCACCCCTGTTTGACTGTTTTTCTGAAATCAGGATATCTCAAAAAGTTATGGATGGATTCGGACGAAACTTGGTGAATAACTTGGATAGGCGACAATAACAAGCCGATTAGATTTTGGTTATGGTACAAATGCAGATCTGGCCTATCAGTGGGCTACAAAATGTAAACTGTTCAGCTTGGCGGAGGTATGCACTCCACCAAGTTCTAGTTTATTACTTGGCGAATTTTCACCAAGTATGTTGGTCTGTAGCATCTGTCACACGATTTTTGTCCACAGTTTTGAAGAAATCGTTTTTTGTATGTATAGTTTACTGGCCAAGGAGAGCAACGTGCATTCTTGGTCAGGATCCGGATACAATCATTTTTTCAGTGATTCTTTACCATTTAATGATATGGCCAAAATGATATATAGCAAGATATCTCAAAATGTTATGGATGGTTTCCAATAAAACGTGGTCGACAGGTTGGGTATGTGACAAGGATGAATCGATTCGATATTGATGAAGATCCGAATCCGGATCCAGATATGAGAATTTTCTTTTTCTTAATTGATTCTTCACCATTGAGAGATCGGGCCAAAAACGATATACTTTATAACATGATATCTCAAAAAGTTAGGGACAGATTCAGATGAAACTTGGGTAGGTGACAAGAACAAACTGATTCGATTTTGGTTCAGGTGCAGATTCATATCCGACCTATCAAATTGAACCTAATTTTGCATGTTGCCTAAGAGTACCCCAAGTATGGTTTCTGTCTGTGTGGAATATCTGGGGGAGGGGGTTCAGGGTGGGGGGCAGACCCTAATTCTTTCAATGTAAATATCTATCATATCACGCCTCCCAGTGGTATCCGGGATGACAAATCATCAGCTTCTTATTTGAAGAAAGTTCAAACATCTTCATAATATGCATTGCAGTGATGTTGAAATCTTAGTGAGAATAATTTGAAATTTTCAAAATATTTAATTTCACTCATTTTAAGTGAAGGTTCAAACCAAAGCATCCAACACTGAGCTTCGTAATGAAGCGGATGTGATTTTTGCTTGCACCAGCTACGGTATATGCAGCAAGAAATGGTTGAAGAAGGAGATGTTAGCTAACTTCCAAGCAGATGGAAGATAACCTCGGGCAAATGATAGAGTGAATAGTGTGGTGTTCTGGTATAAGGGAGATCGTCTCAAGGATTGATGTGGGAAGGATGAAGACAAAGGGTGAATGAAGGAGAGAAGGCAAATGCCAGGTTGATGTGCTGTTGTGATGTGGAGTTTGATTAAAGCCTGGCTGAAACGAGCAATGTTTCCTTGTGTGGAAGAACATTATAAATAGAGCAGAATGTTTGTGAAGTTCAACATGCCGTCTTTTGATTAAATTCATCAACAAAGCGACATTCGGAGCATATGATCGACCGAGTGCCAAAATTTTTAGTCTTACAAGGTATTTGTGGCACACAAAATGCAGCACAAAAAAGGTTTTATGTAATTCAGAATAAAAATGAATGTTATTTCTTTTTAGCATAGCCTGTATGTACATGGACTGTGTATCAACTTATATTGTCTTTTATGAAAGATAATGTTCCCAAGTAAGGTCCCAAGGAACGTAACTAGCCTTTATACATGGGTTCCTGTGGGACAAATGGATTCGCTTTAAGTCACACACTTTCCAGGAATGCACCCCCGATGTTAACCGGGGCCAAAATGTATTCCATTCTCCAATGCTCGTAGATTACGAGTTTAGTTTTTAACCCAGACACTCCACACCTTGGGCACCCTCATCTTGCTAACTCAGAAATATATGGATGCTATTCACATCAAGCATGCAAGAGGTAGGTGCAGTCTCTCTGGGCATTCCTGAGCATTTGGTGTAATCTCTTACCATCCCCGCTGACGAAGGTTCCTGCTAATGGGATAGTCTTCTCTTTGGGTAGTGAATCATTCATTGATGCACAAAAGCAGTACATTGTCCTGGATGGTATTCTTTTTTTTTTCGGGCTCTTTTCTTGGAAGTTGGTGTCCCTTGGGGCAGCATCTCTAATATCTCATTTACATCAGTGACCTCCCTGGAAAAACCTCTCTTTTTTTGTGCCCAAAGCACCGGAGGCAATGTATTTTTGGGTTATCTGTATGTGCATCCATCCGTCCGTCCCTCCATGTTCAATTTTTGTTGCAGCAATAACTTGTAAACCACTGAAGGGATTTTGACCAAACTTGGTACAGGTATGTACTATGATACAAAGGTGAACTGATAAGATTTTGAGGCAAAGTTCAAAGCTCATGTGACCTTTTGGTGAAAGTAGCAGATTTTCATGACTGCAATAACTTGTGAACCACTGCAGAGATTTGAACCATACTTGACACACTAATGGACGAACCCAACGATAAACTGATTCAATTTTTTATTGAACATGATCAAAGTTCAAAAGTCGTGTACCCTTTGAAAACCATTTTACAGGCCATAACTTAGAAGCATCTGTATATATATATATATATATATATATATATATATATATATATATATATATATATATATATATATATATCTCTAGATATATATATCTCTATCTCTATCTCTATCTCTATCTCTATCTCTATCTCTATCTCTATCTCTATCTCTATCTCTATCTCTATCTCTATCTCTATCTCTATCTCTATCTCTATCTCTCTCTCTATCTCTATCTCTCTCTCTCTCTCTCACTTTCTCTCGCTCCCTCTCTCTCTCTCTCTCTCTCTCTCTCTCTCTCTCGTCGTTGGTGAGTTGTGCATGGGTGTGGCGTCATGGCGGCTTCGTGTGTGCAGCCGTGAGTACTCTGTTGTGTTGTTGTCGTTCCTATCCCCATTTCATTTCCCTCTGTATCACTGTTCGTGTTTGTGGAGTTTCCCCCCCCCCGTTTTCCCTTCCTGCTGAGACGAGAGAGAGGGAGAGCGCGCACGGTAGGTGCTTTGTGGGTTTTCCTTGAAACCTTCGGTTTCCGGGCCTACTTTTTCATCTGCCTTGTTTTCATAGACCTGCCGTTTATCGGTGATTTAGCTTCTTCCTTATACTCTTCTTTTTCCTTATATTTTCATTCTTTATTTTATTTTACCTTCGCCTGCGAACTCTGCTCGTGACAGGTCTTTGCTTCCTTTGTTTTCAGCTATGGCAAACAGTCGTTTGCAGAATGGCGTTTACGAGTCACTTACTCGCAAAAATGCGGTGATAGTTCGTCCACCCGACGGAGTTCGGGTCGAGGACGTCGTGACGGGCTTGGGAGAACTCGTTAGTTTCGAAAATGTGTTGGCAGCTTCAAAGATGAACCAACGAGTTGTTGTTTTTCTTTCCGAGGAGCGCTACGTCGCTCAGGCGGTTGAAACCGGTTTGTCTTTACCGCCAGATATTTTCGTTAACGTTAGTATGTTGGACTCACCGGCGGTGAAAGTCACTTTATCAAATTTGCCACCTTTCATTAAAAGCGAACAGATCTTGTCCGTTTTAAAACAGTTTGGCACGGTGGTGTCAAAAATCTCCATGATTCCTTTTCGTTTGCGTTCGGATTCCACAGTCCGCCATATTATGACCTTCCGGCAGCACTGTTACATGGTGTTAAAAAACAACGCTCAATCGCTCAATGCCTCAGCTACGTTGGTAGTTGAAAATCGAAATTACCGAATGTACATTGCAACAGAGACAATGACGTGTTTCACGTGTGGTGCCTTCGGACATTTAAAAGGTGCTTGCCCGAAGTATATATCCGGTGGCACATCTAGACAGTTAGGAACAAACGCCGATCCTAGTGGCACATCTAGAGTCGATATTAGTAATAATAATGGCACGTCTGCAACGGGAGATCGACCTTCAGATTCGGGCGCGGAAACCGATAATTCCCCGGCTGATGACGCCGGTTTTATCACTGTGTCCTTCAAGAGGAATTATAAAAGAGGAAGCGGAAGTGAGGACACACAGGCGAGCTGTTCGAAAAAGATAGCACCGTCGAGTGAACGTAATGTTTCTATCTTAGAAACAGAAGCTCCTGCAGCTGGTCCTCTGCTGCAGAACAGGTTCAGTGTGTTCGCTGAAAAGGGAGGAGACGTTTCCGTTCATTCCTCTCACGAACAAGGACCGAGCGCAACGCCCCAAGATGTTTTGGTCACCACCCCGGTCACTGACATTAAAATCAAGAACCACGAACCTGCTCTCGTCGCGCGCCCTGCTGAGGACGAAGTGTCTGAGGTAATGGAGGAGGAAGAAGTAACAGCCCCAGAGGGAGAGTGCGAAGCCTCTGATACAAAAACGGTAATCCCTGTTACGGTCTTTAAAACTCCCGCTGTGGAAACAGCTTCACCTTTAACAGAAGACGATTTTCCCGTTGTGAGAGCATTGACTTCAGTGTGTGAGGAGAAAAATAAAAACCATTCGGATTACCACTCAGATGGGGCCTCGTCGTTTGCCTCCAGTGCTGGTAGCGAGGTCTGGAATGACCCAGCAATAGCCAAGGAACTGGAGGGTGATGATGATTTATCACCCATGGAAATTCTCCAGTTTCTTCAGGACACTTTTAGAAAGAAAAACGTTAAGATTATAACCTTCTTCCCAAACCTGTCTGGCTTTATAACCTCTTCAAGACGTCTCCTCCTCAAGGCTGAACAACTTGGTGTGACTGAGTCACAAGTATTTCGCCTTAGGAAGTGTGTATTGAAAGCTCGGAAAGAGCTACAAGCACAACCCAACTTCCTTTTACCTGACAAACCCTCCCTACCTACACCATGACCTTCTCTATTGTAACTTTAAATATAAATGGGGGACGTTCACCCCTGCGCAAAGCTCAGGTAAAGTTGCTTGTCGAGCAAAAGATTTTGATGTTGTTCTTTTGCAAGAGACAAGATGTAGCTCTTCGTGCTCGAGCGAATGGACTCGCATCATGAAAGGACAATGGTTCTTTAGTAGCTTGACCTGTCCTCGTGCTGGAGTGGCTATTTATTTAAATCCTTCTTTCTGTCCTGAAAATGTCACTTTCAATTTAATTTCAAATTTCAAACAAATTTCAGTTAATTTCCTCTGTCATGGTTATAAACACACTTTAATAAATGTATATTCACCCTTTACGAGCACAGAAAGACTAGTTTTCTTTACACAGTTAGAAATGTTTCTCGCACACCTTGTTTTTGATGGTCTTGTTTGTCTGTGTGGGACTTTTCATTGCACATTGTATCCCACCCTTGATCGTAATGGAGAAGAGCCCCACCCACCAAGTACGGCACCCTTAAAGAGGGCTTTGTCCAAATTCTCCCTTATGGATGTATGGAGACTCCAGAACCCATCTGCACGACAATACACGTGGTGCCGATGTGCAAATGGCCGGCTATCTCTTGCAAGGATAGACAGATTTTACATCAATAATGACTCTTTAAATGTCATCGACCATGTTGATATCACCCCAAGTGGCTTTTCGGACCATCACATGGTTGTTCTTCATATACTTTCCCCGGTTCGAAATCGTGGCACTGCCCATTGGACCTTCACTGCAAGTCTTCTGCAAGATGACGCTTTTCCTGTCGCCTTCCGAGCCTTTTGGGAAGTTTGACGACTACAGAAGCCTTCCTAGTCCTGCCTCGCACAATGGTGGGACAATGCGAAAACCCATATCAGGACCTTTTGCCAGCAATATAGCTCCTTTTGTACCAAGAATGAATCTGCACTGCAATCTCTAATTGCTAAAGAAATATTGTCTCTCCAGTCAAGCCTTCAAACTCCCAGGACTGAAAGGACTAGTTCTCTACTAACAACGAAGAAAGCCCTCCTCGCTCAACTCTGTACAAAACAAGCCAGAGGGGTTCTAATAAGGCTGTGAATGGAGAACTACAGCTTTATCGATGCTCCTTCCAAGTTTTTTTTTTTTTTGCGTTAGAAGCGCAAAAAAAGAGAAACCAGCAAATAACTTCACTGCGGGCACCAGGAGGCCGAGCAATACACAATCCAAAAGACATTAGGAGCTTGACCAAACAATACTTTTCTGACTTGTATTGTGCCAGAAACACTAAGGAAGACATGATTCGTTCCTTAACCACCTCTTTGCCCACCTTGTCTGAATCTGCATGTCAAAAACTTGACAAGGAAGTGACTCTTGACGAACTTTCTATTGCTTTGCAAACTTTGCCCACAGGTAAAGCTTCTGGACTTGATGGAATCCCTGCAGAGTTTTACAAAGCCTTCTGGGATTTGTTGGGACCTGAGCTGCTTGACCTCCTGGTTGATAGCCTACGGTCAGGCTTGTTACCACTTTGCTGTCCCAGGGCCACACTCTCTCTCATACCTAAGAAAGGAGACCTCCAGCAACTTAAAAATTGGTGTCCCATTTCGCTCCTCTGCACGGAGTACAAGATTTTCTCGAAAGTTCTTGCCAACCGCCTCAAACCTTTGATTGAGGAGATTGTACACCCCGATCAATCTTATTGCATTCCTAAAAGGGCAATACATGATAGTATTTTTATTGTCCGTGACATGGTCGATATTTGTATTGCTGAACATAGAAATGTTGGTCTGGTGTTTTTAGACCAAGAAAAAGCTTTCGACACAATTGATCATTCTTATCTCTTTGCTGTTTTACGGGGGTTTGGTTTTAAGGAAAATTTTACTTGCTATATCAAACTATTGTATAATAATATTTTTAGTGTGCTCAAAGTAAATAACATCCTAAGTCAGCCTTTCCCTGTTACCAGAGCTATCCGTCAAGGGTGCCCCCTGTCTGGCCTTCTTTACTCCCTATCATTTCAACCTTTACTACATCGTTTACGCACGCGGCTACAAAGGTTTTATCCTCTGCCGTTAGAAAATCCCGTAAAGCCATTGCTTATGCGGATGATCTCTGTGCAATTGTGCACTCAGATGACGATGTTCGTGCTTTGGTTGAGTCTGTCAAGGAATTTAGCCTGGCTAGCTCGACTAAAGTTAATATGGAAAAGAGCAAAGCTTTTTATTTAGGTCCACAGAATGAGACTCCCCCTCCAACCCTGCCAGGGTAGTTTGAATGGACCAATGAAGGAATACACTACCTCGGTGTCTTTCTTGGAATTCCAGTTTTTATTTAAAAAACTGGGAATCGCTGATTACCAAAACTGAGCAGCGGTTAACAAAATGGAGGGGACTATTGAAGCAGCTTTCCTACCAGGGTCGTACTCTAGTCATTAATAATCTTGCGGCATCAATGCTATGGCATGTTTTTAAGGTACTGCAGGCCCCAGCTTTTATCCTAAGAAAACTTCAAAGTCTTTTTGTGGACTTTTTCTGGGGGGGAAAGCACTGTCTCCGGCCAGGAATACTAAGCCTACCGACTACAGAGGGTGGACAGGGGCTAATAGAGGTAACTAGCAAAGTGATGGCTTTCCGCCTCCTATCAGCACGAAAGCTTCTATACTCCGACGTCCCATGGAAAGCCTTTGCCCATTGCTTGCTTAAGCAAGCTGGGAAACTTGTCTATGGTGACGAGCTCTTTCTTCTTAACATGAAGCACGTGGATATGACATCGGTCCCCCTTTTTTACCGAAGCATGCTGGAAGCATGGCAGGCTGTTTCTTTTCGCCGTGATACCAGTGCTTACTCCCTTCATATGTTTTTAAAGGAACCAATATTTTTAAATCCTTTTTTAATGGGGTCTGCAGTGACAGATCTTTTATGCAAAAGTTTATTGATGTTGGCGTTACCAGAGTTGAACACCTCAGGAACCCCCTTGTACATCGATGGAAGCCAGCTGCTGACATTTCCGTGGCCACCAGTGTGAGGTCCATCAGAGTTATTGGCAGAATTTTCTCTGTGATCCTGCGGACCTTTAAGCAAACCGGGTTAAAATGGGACCCAGACATTGAAGATGCCGTCCATCTTTCCCAATGTCCTTTCCCAAATCTGTTAATTTTATCTCAAAGTTTTATGCCCTTTAACCGGATGGAGAAATCCTATGTGTTCTCACCCTTTTTCCTGACAAACCTGCAGAGCCACAAGCTCATTGGCGAGTGCTGCTTCAAGCTAACCGTTCCACTACAATAAAATGGCAGGTGATGTACAGAGAACCTATTGTCAAGCGCTCGGGCGATCTGCAGTGGCGGCTGGCGCACAGCATCCTGCCCTGCAACGTCCTGTTCCACCATATATGTCCTGAAAACTCGGAATTGTGCCCCTTTTGCAACACCCCGGAGACCATTTTTCACATTTTCATTGAATGTTCAAGGTTGGCCTCGCTTTTTGGAATCATGTCACGTGTGATCCGGGGGCTCGGTTTGTCTTTTACACATTGTGTTTTTATATTTGGTTTTAATGTCTTGTATCAATGTAAAAATTAATGTCTTTTAGCAAACTTTTTGTGTTCTGAAGCAAAACTTGCCATTTATTTATCGAGGAAGCGAAAATTGCAGAACACTGATGTTTAGCTGATGACGTCTTAACTATTTTTAAAGCATTGGTTACGTTGCTTGTTCTTTTTGAGTTTGAAACTCAAGATCCTGCTTTATTTAAAAACCGGTGGTGTGTGAAACAATCCTTATGTAACATGGTTGGTGGTGCTCCAAGAATCAATTTATAAATTTAATATTACCTCTTTGTTACCCCTTCCTTTCCTAGTTATTTATTTTGATGCTTGTACGAACATACTTCACCATGTGAAACTTGAATTTTCTCGTAACAAAGGGGGGAAGTCTCTCTCGCTCTCTCGCTCTCTCGCTCTCTCGCTCTCTCGCTCTCTCTCTCTCTCGCTTGGCATGCACGTGCAAACGCAAGGGGCTGTTGAGTCTCCGGCGGTACGTGTGGAGCCTGTGTTGCTTTCTCTCTTCTTATCATCTTCTTCTCCTCTCTCTAATGTATTTTTTGGGGGTGTTCCTTGTGTATAAACTTATCAATGCTTTATCGATTACTTGAAAATTGAATTGGTTTCTTCTCTTCTTTTTTTCCACTCTTGTATATAATCTTTTGCTTTGTTGTATTGAATTTTTATCCTTTATACTTTTTTAAATAAAAGGACATAAAAGTCTCTCTCTTTCTCTCTCTTTCTCTCTTTCTCTCTCTTTCTCTCTCTTTCTCTCTCTCTTTCTCGCTCTCTCTCTCGCTCTCTCTCTCGCTCGCTCTCTCGCTCTCTCTCGCTCGCTCTCTCTCGCTCGCTCTCTCTCGCTCGCTCTCTCTCGCTCGCTCTCTCTCGCTCGCTCTCTTGCTCTCTCTCTCTCTCTCGCTCACTCGCTTTCTCTCACTTGCTTTCTCTCTCGCTCGCTCGCCCTCTCTCTCGCTCTCTCTCGCTCTTTCTCTCTCTTTCGCTCTCACTTTCTCTCCCCCCTCTCTCTCTCAAGCGACCTTTAATTTTTCATGTGACCTTTAATTGTGATCAAAATAACAGTGGGTTGACATCGAACACGAGCAGAGGCATATCATCATTAATGTGTGACTTTCAAAAGGAAGTAATCCACCCTAAAATGCTCAGTACACATGTGCAGAAACCGAAGGAAACTACCGAGTTTGGAGCAAAATAAAATCGATTGTGTGTCCGTGATAGGGATTGTTACCTGAAATGGCTCACCAAGCTTCTGAAAGAAGCAAAACATACTTGGAAAAGTATGGGAGAAAATCGGCTTTGTCCCTGCACAATTAAAGACTTGGAGAACTTTCTCAGCTCGCCAAACGGGTTGCTGCTTGTACTAGTCCAGCGGAAATGTGAAAAAGCATGTTGTGGCATCATTATGAAGTTTTTTTTTGGTTGATTCATCATCTCTGAGCTATCCTGAATCAGAATCAGCCAGGTGCCAGACTCACACCCTTGAGGAATGTTTTTTTAGAGGTGAAAAATAAAATGGCCACCACCGACTTTCGATAAATTCTGTTTTGGGCTATATCTTCACTTCTAATGCACTTACAAACACAATTTTGGTGTCTACTACTATGTTTTCATGGTCAAGGAATTGGATAATGATAAATTTGAAGGTGTATATATAATACCTGTCTCATATTTTCAAGATGGCCACCATTTTAATATGAAAAATGGCTATTTTGCAGTTCCACTGATCACTTTGAGTAAGAAATTGAATTTGATGAGCCCTCAAATATTAATACTACAAACAATAATAGTCAATGACAGCTGAAGTAACTTACTTGCAATGATAAATGAATTGATGATGATATTGGAATATGATTTTTACACAAATATATCCGGATACATGTGGATAGTTGACGATGACTTTGGGTTATGTCTTAAAGTAAGTATGTACATGTATATGATTTTGAAATTACCTTTTATTTTTAGGCAAACAAATATTAACTTTGTTAAGGATGCAATGTTCTACATTATGTTAATCTTCGTCATCATCGTCGTGATTAGCAGCAACTGCCCTTGTCTGTTCGTTACAACAGTCTGATCCAGCATTACAAATGCAAAACATCGAATATGACATCTGTGCTGCTACACAACCACACCTCCTGGTGGAACATGGCCGGCTGGTGGGGCGGGCATCAGATCCACACGTCAGATCCAGATCCGTCAGATCCACACAACAGCGTCAGATCGTCAGATCCACAAAAATATGGGGGGGCATCAGATCCACACTTGATCAGCAGCAGAATGGTGACTGGTGCAGCAGACACATCAGGTGGAAGTGTGGTTGGACACAACGTCGCACGGTCCTCGCCTTCTTGCCATCCATACTTGATGGGATCCAAGTTCGGAGGGTTTGACTGAGTGACCGATTTCCATATAATGACTTGATGATGAGCGCGATGTACAAGTTGAACAAAGGCATCATGTGATGGGGGCAACGACTTCAATTTCAGAGCAGAGGTAATCTTGGAGTTGGCCATCTTAGACTTCCACAACTGATACCGGTGTGTGGACATATCACCTTCGACTTTGGAACCATAACAGGCAGCAATGAAGGTAGTTGCCTCAGATATCATCTTTTCCTCGTCTGCTTCCAGCTGACCAAGGAAGGTGGGATGATGTCCGCCCATTAGTACCTTTCAGCGCTGTGGCCTTTCCAATGCCAAACAAATACGACACAGTATCGCATCCGGTCAGAGCATGTACAGCAGGCAGATATTTGGCGATGCTTTTGTGTTTCAGTGCTGTTTGGCGAATGTCTACATTTTCCCTCCCAACACACAGACTCTCCATGCTGACATCCACAGTCATCTTTTCCTCGAGGTAGAAATGAATCAACAGGACAAAGACATCTGTATCGTCGCAGACCACTTTGATGTGTGAGTCACCACTGACACCTGACACAATTCTAACTAAGTGATGGATGATGATGACATCTGCTTCTTCATGGTGTGTTTTCAGATCCTGTCTCTGGAGAGTGGAATTGTTCCATACTTGTACTGGTGTAGGCTCTTTTCTGGTGATCACCAGTTTAGTCTGGTTGTCCACACTGTGGGTCATCAGATACTGACAGATCAAATCGATCAGTTGTACTTTGTTGTTGGCTACATTTAGGACCACTTTTTGTGCTGGAAGTGTTGTGTGTAAGTTGAGTTGATGTTTTCGACTTGAATCATGACCTGCGCGACTGAATCTCGTCATTTGTTTCGTGTTGATTTTGATGTACCTGTCGAAAATCAGTTATACGTCACAATACTCCAGGTGGTATTTGATGGTTCCCATGAAGTTGATCACATAATCCTCAACTGTACCATTTGTGGGCCGATGTACAGTCCAGAACATGGCGCATCCATCAATGATGACAGCATCTGGAACACCTTGGATTCGACTTGATTGCTCAACTTGGAGTTTCGTCTTCAGGATTGCTTTCGACTGAGCCTGCATCGCACCGCTCTCATCAAACAAGGATTCTGGGACAGGGGACAGTTCGTAAGAGAGGACGTCCTTGATATCAATATCCCTGTATTGTTGGAGACATATGACTCGGGTGTCAATCAATTCGGTATCATATACTGGCCTTCCATCCAGCTTGATACTCTTTTTGGTCGAAGTCATCAGGGTCACTTTCTTGGTTAGTGTCTTGTTGAAGCTTGTTGGCCATTCAGATTCAAATTCCGCCATCTGTTTTCATCCAATCTTGAGAGAATCATCAACGTTTACCTTGTCTGTCACATGAAACATAGTCGTCGACACCAAAATTGTGTGTGTAAGTGCATTAGAAGTGAAGATATAGCCCAAAACGGAATTTATCGAAAGTCAGTGGTGGCCATTTTGTTTTTGACCTCTTAAAAAAAATTCCTCAAGGGTGCGAGTCTGGCAACCGGCTGATTCTGATTCAGGATAGCTCAGAGATGATGAATCAACCAAAAAACTTCATAATGACGCTAATGCATGCTTTGCCCTGAAATGGCTGTTTGGCATCTGGATTATACTGCAAACTCCCGAACATGTCGGCTGGTGCAAGGCCCGATTGGATGGGCGTGAGCGACACAACCCCCCTGACAAACACCTCCCAGTTAATCGACTGTGTATCTGGATTAGGTGCTTCTGAACACCGATGGGAAGGACATATCTGGGGCTTGTGAATGCACAAGATCAGTTTAATTTAATGATATTTACCATTAATCATGTTGGGAGGTGGGGTTGCGACAGGAACTGTGAGGGTTGTTATAAATATATTGTTTGTTTGGTTCTGGAGCTACAAGATAAATTACACTCGATTTTTGTATTTTTTGCTAAAAGTTTAAGAGTGTGTGTGTGTGTGTGTGTGTGTGTGTGTGTGTGTGTGTGTGTGTGTGTGTGTGTGTGTGTGTGTGTGTGTGTGTGTGTGTGTGTGTGTGTGTGTGTGTGTGTGTGTGAGTGAGATGGAATGCGCTAACAGGGAATGGTATGAACCTGCCACCTCTCATCCATGGATATTTTTCGTTTTCCGATATTTCCGTGCATCCAATTAGCATTCATGAACAGAACAATTATGGTTAACCATTTCGAAATTGCCACTCTTTTGTCTAAATGCTGAAAATTGTGTTAAAGAGATGATAATTTGAACTACACATTCGTGCTATTACTCGACTCGCGCAAAGGGCCTGGTAAGCAGAAATGAGTCACTGGAAGCCTACACAGCACATGCGCAAAAGGCCTCGATTGTATTTTCATGTCATTTTGAAAGTTCCGTGTTGCAGGATGGATTGCAAAAATTCCCCGTGAAGATAAATTGACATTGACAATATTTATAATTTGGTCAAAAAAAATAAATAAATAAACGATGTTGTGTGTAAAAAAAAAGAAAATTCATATATATATATATATATATGTATATATATATATATATATGTATATATATATATATATGTATATATATGTATATGTATATATATATATATATATATATATATATATGTATATATGTATATATATGTATATATATGTATATATATATATATATATGTATATATATATATGTATATATATATATATATATGTATATATATATATATGTATATATATATATATATGTATATATATATATATATATGTACATATGTATATGTATATATGTGTATATATATATATATATATATATATATATATATATATATATATATATATATATATATATGTATATGTGTGTGTGTAGTATTGACTTCAAAACAAATTAAAAATTGCTTCTAAATTCTTTCAAAACCACATTGTTGTGCAACATTGTGTCAAAAAGCGTTGACCTTACCATTTAATGTTTTATGTAACTCGAGCGTGAATTATTAATACAGGCGTGCCATACATGGTGCTGACAGCATCGCTCAAAGATGGTGTCCTCGCATTTGAGCTGTCTAGTCTGGGCTCGATATCCAACCTGACTAATGGCACTCACTGTACCTTGCATTGCTTCACAGACAGGCGTGGTGGTGCATCATTGAGCACACTGTCCATTGGAGAGGGTGATAAGCTGGCCGTCCTGTCCACTCACACTTTCTGGTGGGCTTCAAATATCACTTGTGCAGATGTACACCATTCAAATTCCTTTGGTGACTGCCACTTGGATAGGCAACGGCAAACAACCTGGTGTACTGTATTTTTTTTTAAACTTCTCGACTGCTTCGGCTGCACTGATGCTTTGAAAAGAGCATGAAACATTGCATTTGATACTCCAGAGGTCAAACTTCTGTCAATTGGCAAATTTCCATTATTTTCATCAAAACTGGTTGACATTTTGATTTTGAATTTTTTTTTTATTTCCAGCTGATACCTTGAAGATATATATATATATATATATATATATATATATATATATATATATATATATATATATATATATATATCACTAGACAGGTGAATATATGGGTGAAGAGCTGGAAAGACAGCCTTGAGGTATGCACACCCGCCTCTGACCCGTCTATTCATGTTTTTGAATCTCAGCCCAGCTGTATATTGTCACTCTGGTGTTTTGGCTGTGGTGCTATTCATTGTGGGCACCATCCCTCAGATGGATGTTAAACTGGGCGTCAAGTCTCATAGCCTTAGTTGGTGGATGTTAAAGATCTCACGGTATCCTTTGCAAAGAGTAGATGAGCTATCGCCGGCACAATGGTCAAATTACAAGTTCCTCCCTGCACTGTATGCTTGGTGTTGGCTTAATGGTTAGGTTGGTGGGCTTTGGATCCAAGGGTCCCGAGTTCAAATCCCACTCAGCTGTTGAATTAATACCAGGTGTGGTTAACTCAGCCTGTTGTCCTTCCGAGGTCGGCAAAATGAGTGCCAGCATGCTGGTATACTGTGTCGGAGTGGCGACCCGTCTCGGATTGTGCCCAATCGCCAAGGAGACTGCTGAGGCAGCACCAATGCTCTGCACAGAGTATGGTCCCAATCTCCTCTCCTCTCCTGCACTGTAGGTTGCATGTTGGTCTGGCCTTCTTGGAGGTTCCTTGACACTAGGTTACACCTCTTTTGCTCCAATAAAGTATTAATGTTTAAAAATGTCAGCTTCTTCTTGCTTCCCATGGCAGTTGGCAAACCTCAATTAGTCCTGTTGATTTCATCCGTTATCCTACGTGTCTGCCGAATCACATCGACACTAGCCGTCATCATTAGCATGACTAGTTCTTCATTCCACACCAGGTTCCACTGCTTGTTATGTTGGAGTGTGGTTACTGTCTGGGCAGCAGCTTCTGCACTATACACAAATTGACCAAGAAGTTTGCATGTTTCATGTGACTGGCCACCTTTGGATACAAAGGATAACCAACACATTTAAGGGTGATTTTTCGATGAATGATGAGAAGAAAAAAACTTTCTTTTGTGCAATATTTCGTTTGAAAACATTTATTATTGTTGTTATTATTATTATTTTTGCATGTTTAGAAGTACAATATTGAATTATTTTTCCACCTCTTTCATTAATCCTTACTTCATACACTGCTTGCTTTCCTCCAGTTTTTTATTTTTATTATAAGGTATTATTTTACCAGTATTATAAAAGGGCAGATTGAATTTATTGTTTTATTTTATTCAGCAAGTCATAATATACACGTGACTATCATCACATGAACAACATATCATATCTGGATGGGTTCAGTTTTACTGATCCAGCTCAGCTTGAAAACGCATTGTCTTGTGAATGGATGCTCATCAATTCTCTAGCTGTTTATCAACCCTGCTATCCTTGACCCTGAAACATCACGTGGTTCGAGAGGGTCAGTGTTATGGTCATTGTTCTCAACTGCCTCACCCTTGGGATGTACCAGCCATGTGAGAACATTGGGTGTAATAGCCAGCACTGCAAAATGCTTAAGGTAGGTCATACATCTCTTCTGCCCTGTATATGATTATTTTTTCTATATCTATACCACACATGTATAGTGATGAAAAGCCTTTATCGATTGCATTTCATCAATAACGATATATAAGTACCTCCTACAACCAGAACCGACATCCAAGATCAAGGCTCATGAACTGACAGACAGTAGGGCAACAGGGATACAATCAATGTTTTTTAATCTGTCAGATCCATTTTTGCACCCAAGTAATGTTAATCATTTCATTGTGTATTTTTTAAAAAAAATGAAGCAATGACTACATCTGTGAATCCTCATGAAGTTTATCTTCAAGCTCCTTCCTGATCCTCGATAATGTTTGGAAAAATATTACTCCACTTGTCTGTAGCTTGTGTATGTTGTTGATCACTGACAGATAATGATTGTTGAAAATGGAAAGCAGTTGGTACTGATTAGAACATGATGCTCAGTAGTGGATTTGTGCTCTCTCTCTCTCTCTCTCTTTCTCTCTCCCTCTCCCCCCCTCTCTCTCTTTGTTTTTTTTATATATCTTTATCTCATTCAGATGCTGGACCATTTCATATTTGCTTTCTTTGCCTTGGAAATGTTTGTGAAGATGTTGGCACTTGGTGTATTTGGGAAGAAGTGTTACTTTGGAGATCCTTGGAACTGTCTCGACTGCTTCATTGTTTTAGCCAGGTAGGAATCATGTTCAAAAAGGCCCCAAAATTACTTCTGTGCTATGATAATAATAATAATGATTATTATTATTATTATTATACATTTTTGATATGCAGATTCATGAGTCTCAAATTGAAAAGAACTAATCTTTACTAGCGGGCACTCCCGCCCTTCGAGCAGTAGTGCCCCTTTTTTCCTTTTTTTTTTTTGCATACATAGTATAGCTCGTGGAAGAGCTGAACAGATCAGGACATAACACATAAAACAGGACGCAAAATACACACGCATGGGGTGGACAGATTGGACACAGAGGATGCATGAGGTGGATAAGATGTATACAGAAGGAAACTTAAAGGAGGGAAAACTGGAAATTTGGAAGGAGGGATTTGCGTGGAGTTATCGAGGGTAGAAAAGATCATCATTTTGGATTGGGAACGATCTGAGATGGTGCTGAACAGCTGTTTTCAAGACCTGGGGGGAAGAATGAGATTGAAGAGGATATGGAAGTTGATTCCACAGATGGAGAAAAAGAGGAAAAAATGAGTGAATGTGAACAGTGATTCTAGATTTAGGTAGTTTCACCAGAAGGGAATTGATGATGGACTGTGTGAGCCCTGCAGAAACCTGGGGGTGGGGAGGGGGAGGGGCAGGACAAAGCATGGAAAGAGCAGAGGGTGCAAGACCAGAAAGGAGGCGCTAGAAGACAGACACCACCAACCTGTTTGCGATGACGTAGTAATAGACCCATATAAACTCAGCTTCATCGCAGGAGATTCCAATAATCTTGAAGGATTTGGTTTCCACAGCGTCAAGCTGAGCAAGATGTGAGGTAAGGGAGCCAGCCAAAAGGGGAGAGCCGTACTCCATCAAGCTGCAGATGAAAGCCTTGTTGGTGGATAGGATTTCAGGTTTGCCAAGGAAGGACTTTGTATGATGGATGATTCCCAGTCGGTGACTGGCTTTGGAGGCCATCTTATAAATGTGGTTTGCCTGAGAAATGTGGTTGTTTCTCAGCCCACCTTCAGTGGGCAATGTGCTGCATCACAGTCTTGGAAATGTATTTTATAATTTTTGTAATTTTTGAAAGAAATTTTATTCAACCTTTTTTTTTTTAATGTTGAGGCTACAGGCACGGACTGAATAGTCCTCATCGAGGCCAAGCCTTAAATAATAGAACTGCATGAATAGAAGTGAGGAGGGAAAACGAGTGAGTAAGAAAAATGTATTATGAAAAGTATATGATGTTTGTTTGCAAGAAAGAGATATTAAAGCGAGCCTGGTAGCTGTAGTTTGAGTGAGACAGAAAGTAAGACCAGCAATCCTGACACTGAGAGTGTAAGATGGTTCTGGGCACCACCTTAATGCTCCTAAGTCAGAACGGTAGTACCACCCTGGGCGGTTGCTGTCTACAATATCTACTGCCTAAAATCAAGTCATACATGAAATAAAGGCAGATGATATATAATAGCGGCTACCATCAAAGGTGGCACTATTTCCGCTGCATGTCAATTTTTTCTACTGCATGTCACTTATAGAAGATTGTGGAAATTATAAAAATGTGTTTCTTTTTGTACAGCATGCTGGAGTACTCCCTGGATGTTCCAGATAAGAGCCTGTCAGCTATCCGCACTGTGAGGGTGTTGCGGCCTCTCCGGGCCATTAATCGTGTTCCAAGTACGTGGCTCATACATACAGCTTTCGTCATCATCACATAGCTTTGGTATATGGTGAATTTTACAAGCGCTTGTAGATTTTTGTTATTTATTTTCTGCTGAGTTCAGTCAGGTTTTGGATCAGACGTTTTATCCATAGAATAATGGTCATAGTACAAATAAATGATCTTGAATGGAAACAAATTTGAGCTTTGCCTCAGGCAATCAGTTCCTTTTGAAAAAAACGATTTGATGCAGTGTCAAGCTCAGCCACATCATGTCAGAGTGACTGGATCAGCCAAGAGAGAAGTGGCATTCAGTAGCAGTTTACAGTATTTATGGACCTCAATAGAATGGTATTGTTTGGTTCATTGCCATTCTTTCACCTTAAGCTAATGTTGAGAGTTAACAAGTATTTATTATGTCTGCAAATATGGCAGAATGTTTGATCCTCCCACACCATGCATATTCCAATCATGCTCCTTCACTCCTATCTCCTCCAAAACGTCTTTCCTTCTGTCTGCACTCTCTGATCACCCACTTACCTCCTCTCTCTCTTTTATCAATCTTTTGTCTTCTTTCTTTTCTCAATTTTAATTTTCTCACTCAAGCCCCTCTTCCTCCCACAGTGCACATAATAAATTTATTGCCCTTAATTGTGTCTTATGAGCATCGCTGTACTTCTACTGAAGAAGTGCAACTGAAAAACCTCTGAAGATGCATAGAACATATGCTCAATGATACAATTGTAAAATGGTTGTTTGGTTAGAGGTGTAATGTGTAAAAGCATCTGCTCTGCATCTTGGAGGTCAGCGGTTTGAACCCCATCTGAGTCAGACTCAAAGACTTAAAATGGCACGTAATCTATGTGTTGCTTCCTTTCTTGACACTCGCCATTTAAAAAAAATGATAGAGCAAGGACAAACAACCATAGGTTGGCAAACACAGTGCAAACTTGATGGATCTAATGGCTTCCTCCTGCATCAAAGTTCCTTGTAAGATAACTCGTATAATCCCTGTAAGAGAACTCGACCATAAACTATCACCTGGTGCTCTTAACAGGCACGGCATTCCACCTTAAAGTCTGTTGCCCCTCATAGGAGACGTTGATCTGGATATCCCTTCTGATAGCGTTTGCTTGTGGACATTAAACATGTCATGGCTATTGTGTGCTGATACCCTGGCCAAATTATAAGTCCCTTAATTATGGAGCGGAGGGGGAGAAGGGCCGTATCGCCAGAAATGATGCAACCAGCAGACGATGTAATTTATTCAGTATCGGTCTTATTGCATCATTCGTGCTGTTCGTGATGGCAAGACATGCAATTACAAACATATCATGAGCCACCCAATAATAAAGGGAACAGTCATGTCTGGATAAATGAGAACCATGACGAGGTGAAAGAACTCACACGTGTGAAACAGGAGTTGCAAATGGGGTTGGTGTGTTGCAGGCATGCGCATCCTTGTGACTCTTCTGCTGGACACCTTGCCCATGCTTGGGAACGTGCTGCTGCTCTGTTTCTTCATCTTCTTTGTCTTTGGCATTGTCGCTGTGCAGTTGTGGGCTGGTCTTCTTAGAAACCGCTGCTTCATGCCGGAGGAATACACTCGGTGGGTACTCTGCCATGGATCACGTTTCCCAGGCTTTTTTTTGATCATTAATATGATTCACATTTTCCCATCGCTTTTTAACCGTTAAATACATCAGACATTGGCAAATGATGACCATTAAATACATCTACAGACATTGGCATTATGGGTTATGAATTGACTTAACGGTTAAAATAATATTAAAGTTGTCTGTGTTGCATCAACGAAGCTTGCAGTGATGCTCACCTGTAGCCTATTGCCTTTCTAATATGCATTTTTAGATTATCTTTTAGGATTAGGTTTACTGGGAAAGCATTTGCTATTCGATTTTGGTGAAGATCTGGATCCGGATCCGGATGCGATAATTTTTAAAATTTGCAAGTGATTCTTCACTATTGAGAAATGGGGTCAAAACAATACATAACACATTATTTCAAAAAGGTTGTGGACGGGTTATGACAAAACATTTGTTGGATGAGTTGGGGAGGTGACAAGAACCAGCAGATTAGAGTTTGGTTCAGGTTCGGATGCAGATCTGGCCAATCAGTGGGATACAAAATGTAAGCTGTTCAGCCTGGCGGAGGTATGTTTTTAATTCGGGTACCAAGACCTATTCGGGTACCAATCGGGTACCTGCAAGGCTGGGTAACCTATTGTTTTTCTTCTGTTTATTTATTATTATTTTTGTTCCACCAGCAATTTTCGGGCTTTTTGGCTTTTAATTTCATTTTCTTTGCAACCGTTAGTCCGATCGACACAAAATTTTCACCGTAGTATGTATCTTTTTTGTGGAATATTTAATTGACAATGACGTCATACGTCACGTGGTCTGGGCGCCATCTTTGAAAAACTGAAAAACTTTGGACCTCTGTATCTCCAAAACCATACCATAGAAAAAATTGAAACTTGCCACAAGGCAAGAACTCCCCATGGGGAATAAGTGTGATTTTTAAATGACGTCATCGGTGAAGTGATATGCCAGTGAACATTCAACACGTAGGACGCTGCATCCAAAAAATTTGAAATTTCTTGCGCATCATCTACGCAACAAATCACGGAAGAAAAAAAAATATTATGATATCATAGGTCACGTGGTTCGGAAGCCATATTTTTTGAAAAAAATTATTTTAAAAAGCTTCTTCTCCAGAACGGTTGGTCAGATTGAGAAGAAGCTTCATACACTTATTCTCAAATATTAGGGGATATTACTTCGTTAATGAATAATTGCTCGGTCACATGGTTTGGCAGCAAAATTGGATTGAAGAAAATATTAAATAATGTTTTTTCTGGAACCACTTATCCTCTCAAAGCAAAACTTTGCAACTATCATCTAACGCAGTGGTTCCCAACATGTGGTATGCGAGGGCCTTCCAGGTGGTTCGCGAGCACTTTCGGGCTCAACCTTAAAAAAAATACAAAAATAACAAAAAAAAAAGTCTTTGACGAGACAGCAGATGAAGCACAAGGAATGCTTTCCTATGAACTTCTGGGTGACAATGGCCTCCTCTTACCCGACACTAGCCCGTCACGCTGTTCCCCAGCTACTGATTTTCCCCTCTACATGGAAGTGCGAGCAGGGGTTCTCAGCCATGATGACCATCAAGTCAAAGAGCCGGAACCATCTTGCTGCACCCGGGCATGTTCATTTGTGTGTTCTACTTGTGAATAAATTGATATCTTATCGAATTGAGTTTTTCTGGAACCAGGTGGTACGCGGCGACGGTATGGGACCTCCAAGTGGTACTCGATCAGAATAAGGTTGGGAACCACTGATCTAACACCATTGCTGCATATAGGGTAAAAATTATGACGTCACAAGTCATGTGGTTTGGTGGCCATCTTGCATAGAAAAACACACCTCTGATGAACACAAATCTTAACAAGCATGATCTCCTACACCACTAGAGGCAGAATATAAATTTATGATGTCGTAGGTCAGTCACATGGTTCGTCAGCTATATTGTATTGAAAATTCATGGTTTTTAAAATTTTCTTCTCTGAAACGGCTGAACAGATTGAGTCAGAACTTTACACACACGTTATCCAAGACATGAGTGTACAAGTTTATTCGTGACTAATTGATGTCTCATGGTTTGGTGGCCATATTGAATTTACCCTAAAACCTTCAAGAATCTTCTCCAGAACGGCTGGACAGACCGAGGGAAACTTCACACACATATTCTCCAAGACTAGAGGATACAAGATTGTTAATGAATAATTGATAGGTCACATGGTTTGCAAGCCATATTGGATTGAAGGGAAATATTAAATAATGTTTACTCTGGAACTGTTGCATCGATCAACGTCAAACTTCAAAATTATGATCAAGTCTACATGGGGAATGTATGTTTTAAGTTTCAGCCTGATCGGCTACAAAGTGTGGCAGCAGAATTATTTAATTGTTTGAATCTGAGACCTTTTCGAATTTTTTTTTTGAATAAGGTTCACTTGGCTGTGCCTGTATGCATTTGAGGGTACTGGAATAGCAATTCAATTGATACCGATGATGACTCCAGGAAAAGTGTCAACTGTGTACATAATAAATAGATGAAACGTAGCCCGTTCCTCGGTCCATAACTTGTGAATCCCACATCATAGAGAAATGTGTGGGGCCTCATTAGACTAAGAGGAATTCCGCTTTACCCTCTGCACCCATGGTGTTAACACTTATTACTTTGTGTTCAGGTTATTTAAACACCAATTCAATTGATACCGTCTATGTATTCAGGAAAAAGGGCTAACTGCCTACGTAATAAATAGATTGAATGTGGCGTGTTACTCGGTCCATAACTTATCAATCCCGCATAGTAGAGATACGGGTGAGGGGCTTTGTATTGCTCGGGGGAGTTCCAGTTTACCCTGTGGACCCATGGTGACATTTATTACTTCGTGTTCAGGTTATTTAAACACCAATTGGATTGATACCGACAATGTATTCTGGAAAAAGGGTGAACTGCGTACATAATAAATAGATGGAACATGGCTTGTAACTTGGTCTGTAACTCGTCAATCCCGTGTTGTATCAAAGACGTCTTGGTGCCTGGTCATCACTGCCAGCAGTTATAAAGTGGCAGTTCTAGTTATTATTGTCATCAGCCTATAATGATAATTTATACCCCCACCATATTGGAAACTTTTCTCTGAATACATTTTGAAAAATAGGACCACTGGGCCTGTAGCTTATCTGGGCCCTGGAATAATAGTGGAACCCAAATTTGGAAGCATTCTGACTCATGGATCTGGACAGGAATATTTTTGAAAGAATTTATGTGATTTTCCCAAAATGTACTAAATCTGCCGTTTTGATCCACTTCCGGTCATGTAATCAGTATGACCTCCGCAATTTAACATCACAACTCTGTCCTAATGTCACACAAATGTGGTAGCATTCTGACTTGTGGGTCTGGAGAAGAAGACTTTTGAAAGAATTTATGCGATTTTCAGAAAAGTTGGCAAACTCGGCCATTTTAACACGCTTCCGGTCATGTGAGCCTCATGACATGCAATATAATTAACATCCCTACCCTAGCCTAGTGTTGCAACCCAGATTTGGTAGCATTTTGACTGGTGGGTCGGGAGAAGAAGATTTTGGAAGGAATTTACGTGATTTTCCCAAAAATTGACTGTCAGCCATTTTGACATATTTCCGGTCATGTGATTGCCATTACCTCTACAATTTAACATCACGACCCTGTGCTAATTTAACCCAAATTTGGTAGCATTCTGACTGGTGGGTCTCGAGAAGAATATTTTTGAAGAAATTTATGATGTCGGCGAATGGACGGACTGACGATGCACGATGACAATACCTTATCTGGAATGTAAATTTCAGATAAGCTAATAATACTTATTGAAGCAGGATCAAAATGCTTATGTGGAAGATTGAAAATTTAACAGAAAGGCAGGACAGGACATCTCTCCCATGCTTCTCATATAATCATGAACAAATAGCACCAAAGTAATAGTTGCCAATACAAGCAGAAACTAGAAAGAGCAATCAGATATTGCAGAACTTTTGAATCAGATATTGCAGAACTTCAGAACCTCGCCAGAACTTTTGTGTAGTGTATTTTGTGTTGGCGTTTGTGTCAGGTCAGGTATAGGAGCATGTGCCATAACAGCAAGTCGCTGCTTCCACTTTCCGCCGGTACTCCAGGGGCCTCCGTCTGGCCTTCCCCCAGGCAGATGCCAGGCACATCCCCATCTCCTTGAGATGCTGGTCAACCTGCTGCAACCATGAGGCGCGTGGTTGGCCCATTGGCCCCTCCACTCACGAGACTCCCTCGCTGAGAGAATCTGGTGAGCAGGATCAGCGTCAGGAAAACGAGCCACATGTCCATACAGCCGCAACTGATGCTCACGGACCATGCAGGTAACAAATCTCATCCGAGTCTCTCTCAGCAACCGCTCGTTGGACACAAAATCTGACCAGTGATAGCCAAGGATTCTCCGAAGAGACCTGGTACCAAAGGAATTAAGTCTCCGTCTCAGATCCTTGGTCAGAGTCCAAGTCTCGCATCCATAGAGCAAGACTGGAAGCACCAAGGACCTGAAGACTCAGACTTTCGTCTTCCCGCACAGGTACCGGCAGCGCCACACCCCATGATCCAGTGAATCCATGACTCCCCAGGCCCGACCCAGACGTCTATTGACCTCTGACTCACAGCCAGCAGAGACATGAATATCACTGCCAAGGTAAGTGAATCTCTCCACGACCTCAACATCCTCACCACAAACAGATACAGACAGGACAGCAGCATCCAAGATGTCATTGAAAGCCTGGATCTTAGTTTTGACCGAAGAAACCCGTAATCCCAGCGGCTCCGACTCCTCATTCAGCACCTCGAGGGCCCCCAAATGTATTTCTAAAGTCTCCGCAAAGATGACTGCATCATCTGCGAAATCAGGGTCCGAGATCTTGACATTCCCAAACGATGCACCGCAGCTTGATCTTTCCGACATCCTCCCTAAAATCCAGTCTATACAAGTGCTGAAAAGTGTGGGGGCCAGTACACACCCCTGACGAACTCCAGTAACAACTGGAAATAAGTCAGAGATGGTACCACCACACTTCACAGCACTCTTAGTACCAGAGTAGAGTTCAGACATCAGATCGATCAGTTTTAGTGGCACCCCACGAAGACCAAGAATCCTCCAGAGGGCAACCCGATTCACTGAATCGAACGCTTTACAGAGATCAACATAGGCTGCAAGCAGCCCCTGCCGAAACTCTCATCTGCGTTCGGTGAGGACACGAAGAGTAAGGATACGGTCAATCGTTGACCTCTTTGGTGTAAAGCCTGACTGCTCTGGACGCTGGTGCTCAAGCAGATGGTGGCGAACCCTATCGAGAATTATCCGAGCAAAGACCTTGCCCGGCACTGAGAGCAGCATCACCCCTCGGTAGTTGTTGCAGTCTTGGCGATCACCCTTCCCTTTCCAGAGAGGGACAACAAGGCCCCTCTTCCAATCAGTTGGGATAATACCTGTGTTCCAGGCAGAGCACAAAACTGCATGCAACGACACGAGTGCAACATTTCCACCAGCCTTGAGAAGTTCAGCATGGATGCCACAGATCCCTGGAGCTTTACTCTGTTTCAACCGGTTCACCGCAGCCCGTGTTTCCACAAGCGAAGGTGGATCACAATTGATTGGAGGGTCAGCAACAGCATTGTAACACCATTGACGTCCAAATCGACAGCTGGTGGATCAGCCTGGTACAACCGCTCAAAGTAACCGGCCCAGTGGGCCTTCACTTCAGACTCCTCTGTTTTGAGCCTACCACCCTCTGCTCTAACTGCAGTGCTCCGAGGGATGGGCTTGGATGAACGCAATGCTCGAATTCCCCTGTAAGCGAGACGAGAATCACCTGTCCACAGGTGATGCTCTACCCCCTCACAGATTCCTCACACATAGGCCTCCTTGTCCACCCTTAGTGCACGTACAGTTTTACACCTCAGCTCCCTGAACAGCTCAGCTCTGCCATTCAGCCTGGCCTTGCGACTCTGGTCAATGGTATCCAGTGTCCCTTGAGAGACAAAATTCTTCTTTGCCCTGCGGTGAGTTCCAAGACATGCACCGGCAACATCAAGGACGGTGGTCTTGAAGGTAATCCATAACTCTTCAGGACCCCCCAAAGCACCCAGATACCCCAAATGTCCACTCAGCCTGTTCGCAAACTCCTCAGCTACTCTCTCATCCTTGAGCTTGCCAACATCCAGCCTAGGCTGGGATGGTACCATTCTCCAGGATTTAAGGTGCAGCTTTCGAGTTGCTACAACAAGCCGGTGGTCAGTATTGAGGAACTGAGCACTCCGGTACACCCTGCAGTTCTGGATCATCCTCCAGCGACCGTCAACGAGGACATGGTCAATCTCCTTTGACACACCGCCAGCATTGGAATACCAAGTCAAGCGATGAGCTTGTGGGCACTGAAACCATGAACCGGCCACCCTAAGTCCATGACTTCTTGCAAAGTCAAGGAACTTAGTGCGATTCTGATTCATAGTTCCTGACCCATGGGGACCAACACACGTCTCATAACCATCCCTATCAGTTCCAGTCGATGCATTGAAATCCCCCAAGACTAGAAGTGTATCTCGTCTGGGTCACTGATCAACCACAGACTCGAGCGTGGCATAGAATGTGTCCTTCACGGTGAGGTCACTTGCCTCAGTCAGAGCATAGACAGAGACCAGTGAAATGACACCTCAGGAGTGACGAATCCTTAGTCTCTTAATACGCTCGTTGACCGGTGTTACCTCAATTATCATTGGGGTCAGCTTATTGGACACAGCTACAGCAACTCCTTGAGTATGGTAACCATCAGAGCGACCAGACCAATAGTAGGTATAACCACCCACCATTATCTCACCGCAATCCGGTCTCCGAATCTCAGAGAGTGCTGCAATACCGATGTCCAAACGCTTGAGCTCAGATGATAACAGAGACAGGTGATCATCCTCTCTTAGGGATAGGACATTCCAGGCACCCACCCGAAGGGACCGCCTCAGGTTAATCCAAGGAGACCGCCGTCTGGTGGACGACACCTTAGCACCACTCCGACACACTCTCCCGCTATCTGACCCAGGGAGGTTACCCCGTGGTTTCCCTCCTTTCATCAAAGATTGGGGGTCCCAAAGGCTTTGCCCCAATCCCGTCATCTGGTGAGATGCCCTGCTAAGGGAAGCTGCACAGGAGGTACTCCCACGGAGTGGGTTTTCAGATTTTTTTGCGTTTTTGTGTTTTGCGGAATGAAGGGTTTTACAGTGGCCAGAGTGCAAATCCTGCCACCAACCTCCTAATAAAAAAGTAACCCAACTGCAGGAGGATGTCCGCAGACACAGTTGGGCACTAGATATAGATGGCCGTTGGCTCACAAGGAGCTCCGTTTGTGTACTGGTGTGTTATATAATTAATAAGAGACATAATTAGAACTGCCACTTTATAACTGCTGCCAGTGATGACCGGGTACCAAAATGTCCTGCTTGGTACAAAGATGTCTTGCTTTGAAGCAACCCCGCTTTGATTGGACACCTACCCTGACCCATGACATTTTTCATTATTATTCAATTGAATTTGGAATGGGATTAAAATAAATTTAGTTCAAATCTAATGGAAGACCAAATAGGTACAGTCCTGCATTGGAGTAATCAGAAGGAACCCAAACAAGTAAAAAGCAAAGATGAAGTCATCAGGAGGAACCTGGATCGAATTCGCATTTCAGCTGCTACTCCTCCACCCTCAGACCCATCCATGCATAGCCAAGTGAGCCTTAATCACAGAAATGAAAACAAATCAGAAAAACAAAAATAACCCTTATCAAAAAAATCAAGCAATTCTGGCTGCCAGACCATCGGATCAAGTTGAAATTTAAAACATATATTCCCCATCAATACTAGATCAGAAATATGAAGTTCCACATCGATTGATTAAGCGGTGTCAGAGAAAACATGATTTAATATTTTTCTTCAATCCAATATGGCTGCCAAACCATGTGACCTCTCAATTATTCCTCAACAAACATGTACACCCATGGCTTGGAGAACATTTGTGTGCAGTTTCCCCTCAATCTGTCCAGCCGTTCTGGAGAAGAAGATTTTTTAATGGGTTTTAGGGTAAATCCAATATGGCTGCCAAACCATTTGACCTATGACATCATATGTGTGAACCTTTTGTTCCTCATGCATTGGCGGTCATATGTATAAAGTTTTGCCTCGATCTGTTCAGCCACTTCAGAGAAGAAGATTTTTGAAGGTTAAAAAAAACAAAAAACAATATGGCTGCCAAATCACAAGACATCATGAATTTTTTTCTGTGGACCATTTTATCTTTAGAAGACCCTTAAAATTTTTCATACTGATCAGATGTAGCATTCTACATATGCAATTATGACGTCATACCGAAGGCACCTATGACGTCTTCAAAAAAAATCATACTTATTCCCCATGAGAACTTGCCATGTGCCGAGTTTCAATTTTTCCCTTGGTGTGGTTTCAGAGATATAGAGGTCCAAAGTTTTTCCATTTTTCGAACATAGCTGCCACACTGCGTGACCTGTGACATCATAATTACTATTAACGCATTCTATGTGAGTAGTCACACCTATGGTGAAAATTTTGTCTCGATCTGACAAGTGGTTGCGGAGAAAAACACAAAAGTTTTGTGCGGACAAACAAACAAACAAACAAACAAACGCAATACCCTCTCCTTCGGCGAGAGCAAAAAGATGAAGTGAAGAAAGAGAATGGTATATGCCTTTTTCAACAATGTATTGCTGGCTGCCACTGTTTCCATTTCTTTTCACCTCAAATTTCCCCCGGTTGGGTACAAGTCGAAGTGTAGCTGCAAGCACTGCAGCATAACTGCAAATGGTTTATCTTTACAGAACTCATAAATGGACTCTTCGGAACCCATTCCTTGTTTACTTTGCCCTTATATTTGCAGCACCTGAATACTTCGACTTTTTGGCAGGCAAATCTGAGCTTGAGCTTTCTGAATCCTACATCTTGAAATGAACTGTGTGGCACGACAGAATTGGAGACCTCTTGTATGTCAAATAATGATTGGTCAAACTGTGCATAACTGACCCTGATTTAACACTTGGGCAAATTGTGTGAGTGTCACACCCAGTGCAAATATCTCCACAGCATACATTATCCTTTTTGGTCCAGGTTTCTCATAAACCGACAATATAATGAGCGATTTATCCAGGCTGGCCCAAAAGTCGATTCATCGAGATTACCTTGTTTATTTTCAGCAAAATAATTGCACGTCAAAGAAAACTGAGATATAACTTGGCAAACCATTACTTTACTTACTGCAAAATTTAAATTTGCATTGCATGATCAAAATGGCATGAGATTTATCTGAAAATGGATGAAGAGTAAACTAAAGTAAGTGTTGACATTGTTTGGCTTCGTCATCCACACACATTTGACAATGATCTGCCACAGAATGACAGGTCACTCTGCATAACTCAATGTTCTTGTGAAATGATGCAAGCTCTTGTTAATTGAGGGCTTCAATTTGACTTCACATCATGCAGTAGCTCAGACATCTTTCATAATCATAGACATCATCTTTTGTAATCCCCCACAGTGAAAAAAAATCACATGTTGTCAAATTAAAGCAGTTTGCCTTGAAGGTGGCTTCATCCGTCCACCACCTGCAGTGTAACGTCATTGCATCTTCTTGTGACTGGTGTAAAAATAACACACACAAAATCAGAATCATCTTCAATTATAAAAAAAAAATTAAGGTTTGCAGTAGTACTGGCTTGTATGGTTTCACTCACAGGTCTTTCCCGAGACGTAAACTTGTGCGTGAGTTAGTTAGGTGGCTTTTGCACATCATTGGGATTTTTGTGGACACTTGAGGAATGTGTCAGAGACAAGCTGTGTGTCTCCTCATTTCTTGCTGTTCTGGATTTACCACTCTTTGGTGTGTCATCCACTGAATCTGTTCAATCAACATTCTTTCCAAGTTTGAAGTATTTGCTTGTCTGCTTAGTATTCTTGCACCAGGGGATTTCTCTTCAAAAGCTTTTGTTTTTTTTCTCCTGATATACACTCTTGTTTAAGGATAAAAAAATATCCTCCTTTGCTGAGTCAGAAGTCTCTCCATCTGTCTGATATAGACAAACAAAAATACATTATCTCAATAACTTTTTGTTATTGAAACACAAAAAAAAATTTGTTGGTGGAAAAGGATACAAAATAAATTACATTTAAACAGTCAATTACACTTTATCTTGGAAAACTTACCTTTAGGCTACCCTGAATGTCAATGGAGATGAAAAATATTTAAATGTGCATATATTTAAGGGCTTGCGGAAGACCATTTTTGTGAGTTAGCGAGAAAGAGGAAAATCACTGGAACATGATGGTGATAAAAAATTTTTTCCAACAAAGCTGTTTGAAGAGTGACTGACATGATAGTTCAGAGGTCGAGTACTCACCATTGTACTGTCTAATCTGGGTTAATTTCCCAACCCGACTATAATATGTTAATCTTGTGCTTCACAGGCAGGATGTTGCTTCATTGAATACACCCTTATTTAGAAGAACTAGTTATCTTGTCAACTAGCATTTCCTTGTGGATGTGAAATATCCCTAGAGTATATTTTGAAAAGATTGGCTCATTGTGTGCTTATGCAATGGAAAGCTAATCTTCGTGAAGACTATAGTGTTGTAATTGTCACCAGAATCCAACCAGTGTCCTGATCTAAATCCTGACGAACCAAGGTAGACCTCTGGGTGAGCTCGAGGTCAAATTGGCCACACTCACGACCCCCAATTTGTGACGGATCGTTGAAAGAGATGACACCATGTCCACCAGGAAGCCGAAACTGTCTTTGCTTTGGTTTTCGGCACACACAAAACTCTAATGAGATCTTTCGCTACAACTGGCTGTGCTTTAAAATAAGATGGGCCGAGCAATCGAACCCAAGATGAACCGGCTGCAGGTTTAAGATGGCCTCTTAACGAGGTTTGCACCAAACTCCCAATGGTTGCACGTTTAATGGGAATCAGGGTTATCCTGCTGTAACATTTAAAAACAACATTTAAATGAAATGTAATATTTAAATGTAAAATTGAAATTACATTTAAATTGCAATTTGCAAGTGGTCATTCATTGGCTTTGACACCAATACAAATTATTTTATTACTCTTATAGGCATCACAAAGCTACATATATCAAACAAACAGTTTCAAATAGAGCACCTCACCAGCATTCAAATTACATCAGATGTGGCAATAAATGCGAGCTGTTGCTCACAGCTTGCCGGGTTGATGATAGAAGACGCCATTTGCATTTTTGCCGTTGCCTACATCCCTTCCCCATTTAGAATCCTGTGCGGACACATGCAACTTGCTAGTAAGACTAAAGAAATGGACCACATACAGCCAACTTGCAGATGGTGAGAACAGGTTTTAATAATGGGGTGGAGGGTGAATGGAAGAACAAAGAGAGAACGAGAGAACGCGAGAACGCGAGAACGAGAGAACGAGAGAACAAGAACAGACAGACATATCACATTAAATCAACAATCAACCATAACCCCTTGTGTCCATGATAATTTGTTCAGCTTATCCATGACCTTACATTTTAATATGACGGAAGAGTAAGACAGAGGGAAGGACAAGACACAAATATGGTGGACATTGCTGAGGGCGAGCGAGATGGTCGCTTCCCTTTTCTGCAGGAACCAGATGGCCCGTCGTTCCTCGTTGTTGGAACCCCACAAGACATCCCATGCCCCAGTTGCTCTCTCTCTCTCTCTCTCTCTCTCTCTCTCTCTCTCTCTCTCTCTCTCTCTCTCTCTCTCTCTCTCTCTCTCTCTCTCTCTCTCTCTCTCTCTCTATCTCTATCTCTCTCTCTCTCTCTCTCTCTCTCTCTCTCTCTCTCTCTCTCTCTCTCTCTCTCTCTCTCTCTCTCTATCTCTCTCTCTCTCTCTCTCTCTCTCTCTCTCTCTCTCTCTCTCTCTCTCTCTCTCTCCTCTCTCTCTCGTGCAGAAAGCTGTTTGTCTGTATCCTTCCCGGACTCTGTCTGAACTTCCACAACTCTGGGTCTCCACAACCCCTTCAGCAACTGGTACTCGTCCTTGGGGTTGGACTGCAACTCCTTACTGAACTGTTCACGTCTGTACTATTGACCAGCGCTCTGTGCTGACTCTGCCCCTTGGCTATGCTCATCTTGCAACCATACGCCGATTGGTTATCCATGTGAACCAACTCGTACCACGACACACCCACCATTGTCATGATGTCATGTGGTTCCTCCCCTCAACGCACGTGGCAGAATGTCCTGGCCACACCCAGATAGGAACCGCTCACCCTCAATGGAGCAGTTGGAATTTGAAGAAAGGAAAACACTTAGAAAATGAATGAATGACCTAAGGGGCCAAGAAGGTGAAGGGTTGGGAAGAATGGGGGTTTAGACACATACAGAGGGGGGAGGGGATTGACTATTATTAGCTCCTAACATATTCTTCGACATGTGCCTTATCATTTTCATGTAGATACCATGTGAAACATGTACCAATAGCATAACTATTTTATATTACACCCTTTATCCCCTATCACGTTTCCGCAATAGTATTATTCAGCATCATCAACTAATAGTCAATAAAAGCATGTTTCTTTTCCCATGGCAGTGAACGCTTTTCAACTTTTAGTTGATAAAATCCATTGTATGCTGGTACCCTGGATTATTATCTAAGTTCTTTCCTTGTTTGACGGCTGGCTTCAGCAGCACCCTGCAATGGTATAGCAACCTGTCTGGGGATAATTTATTTGCTCTGCAAGTATTTGATTGGTATGGGCACCCACATCTATGCCCAACATGCGAATATTAACAAACAACAATAAATGGGGAGAGAAGATCTAGAAATGCTTGAAATTTTGTTAGTGAGAGACCTTTGAAATATACTATTCCCAATGTTGGAAGGAGTGCAGTATCTTGCACTAATAAGTGTGTGTGTCTGTCTGTCTGTCTGTCTGTCTGTCTGTCTGTGTCAGTGTCAGTCAGTGTGTCTCCTCCAAAATAATGAAACGTAGCCACATGAAACATTGCATGCATACTAAGGGAACTCCAAGGGAGTGCAAGAGTGAAAATTGGGTGTTTGGGATCATTTAAACACCCCTTTTGAAGATATAATTAATGGCCTTATTTAATTATCCTGTATCAAAGGTCATCCTTGCTCACCCCTCTGTCAACTTGTTGGGGTCTTAATTCACCACTTTTTTCGGTCTGCTCAACAATGATTTGAAACAGGCGCAACGATTTCTTCACAATTAAGTTTTTGTTTCAATATCCTCACTCATCTATCTATAATTCCAGCAATGTGTGTGTGTGTGTGTGTGTGTGTGTGTGTGTGTGTGTGTGTGTGTGTGTGTGTGTGTGTGTGTGTGTCTGTGACCGCTGTTTCTCGACAACCACTGGTCTGATCTAATTGAAACTTGCCAGGTATATTGCTGGGGACCTGAGTATGTGCCTTTTCAAGGTTTGATATTAATCGGACAGCGCTTCCCAAGTTATGGCCATTTATTTACCAACCAATGACAGGACACGCTGCATAGGTGTGGCCAATGGGGAAGAGATGCAACTTGTAAGAGATCCTCTCTCTCTCTCTCTCTCTCTCTCTCTCTCTCTCTCTCTCTCTCTCTCTCTCTCTCTCTCTCTCTCTCTCTCTCTCTCTCTCTCTCTCTCTCTCTCTCTCTCTCTCTCTCTCTCTCTCTCTGTCTGTCTCTCTCTCACTCTGTCTCTCTCTCTCTCTCACTCTCTCTCTCTCTCTCTCTCTCTCTCTCTCTCTCTCTCTCTCTCTCTCTCTCTCTCTCTCTCTCTCTCTCTCTCTATCCCACCATTCTCTCTCCCACCCCTTTCCCTCCCACCCCTATCCCTCTCTCTCTCTCTCTCTCTCACTCTCTCCCAACCTTCTCCCTCTCTCCCCATGCTCCCCCAACCCTCCCATTCTGTTAAGGGGACTGTTAATGACTGACAGTTTAGTTGAATTTGCCAGGTAGATAGCATGGGTTTTATATGCTCCTGCCCGGTTTTATATAGAACCTGGCGGTTAAAAAGAAAATTTTGCTGTTTGGGCATGTTTTATCACCCTTCCCTTCCCCTCACGCTGCTTTACCATTCCCTTGCGTTGCCTTCACTTCCCCTCCCCTCACCAACTTCCCTTCCCTTTCCTTCACACTGTTTTCCCTTCCCCTCAAACCATATTCCCTTTCCTTCACACTGTTTTCCCTTCCCCTCATGCTGCCTTCCCTCCTTCCCCTCACGCTTATCCCCTCCCAAACTCCTTCCCCCTCCCCACTACCCCCTCCTGCTTCTCTCCCCCATCCTCCTTGCTCCCACCCCACCCCCACTCCCAGAGTATATAGTGAGGTTTGGTGAGGCATCACTCTCCCCATCCTCCCACTTTCCTCCCTCTTCCCACCCTTCCTAGCTCCCCCTTTCTCACCTGCTCCTAGCTACCCCACCCCTCCTGCGCCTTCCTCCTCTCTCTCCCTCCCCTCCCCCTCTCCTCCTCCCTCATTTCTCTCTTTCCCCCTCCCTCCTCTGTCTTCCTAACCTCCCTCCTCTCTCTCTCCCTCCCTGATCTTTCTCCCCCCCCTTAATATTCCCGTCAGCAAAGCAACGGGTTGTATCTGCTAGTATAATAATATGTCACAGTTCTGGGCTGGGAGCTTTGACAGTGAATTCTCATACAAAGGCTTTGTGAATGCTGAGCAGCTGTACCATGTGACAGTGCATTGCTTTTGCTTGCTGTGTTTACTAATCCATCAAATTATACACTTGGCTATTGGTCTAAAGCTTCTGCAGTACATGCTCTCCATGTGCAATGAGAAGCGTTTTTGTAAGAAACCAATTCATTTTTATTTTATATTATTTGTGTAAACTTGCGTGTATGTAATTGGCTGGTGTTTTAAGGTTATTTCACTAAAAGTTTGCCATGGTCGTTTGTCACCAAAATAGCTGCATAAGGCATTTTGTGTGCAATTTTTATTTTCTTGTTGGGCTTCTCAGGTGTACAAATGCCTTTATGGAGCTTCATAATTTACAAAATGTTTAATATTACCTTAATTATCTGGAAGTATAACAAGAAGAAGGATCAACATAAAATTAACTAGCATCCGTTGAAGACAAAGTCTTCGATATCCCCCGCCATAGTAAATGAGGATTAGCAAACATATTCCCTAAGTGTGTGCAATATGTATGTGAAGTTTCCTCTTGATCTGACCAGCCGTTCTGGAGAAGATGTTTGAAGGTTTTAGGATAAATTCAATATGGCCACCAAACCATGTGACATCAATTAGAAATTAACAAACTTCTGAAAGGATCTCTTGGGGAAAGTGTATGTGAAATTTTGCCTCAATCTGTCCAGCCGTTCTGGAGAAGAAGATTTTTAAAATTTATTAATTTTCAATGCAAGATGGCTGACGAACCATGTGACCTATGACATCATAAATTTACATTCTGCCTCCAATCCTCCAGTGGAATACGTGTGTGAAGTTTTGTGTTAATCGGATGAGGTGTGTTTTTCTATCCAAGATGGCCGCCAAACCATGTGACTTGTGATGTCATAATTTTTACGATGTATGCAGACATGATGGAAGATGATAGTTGCAAATTTTCGCTTCGTTAGGTTATGTGATTCCAGAGAAAACATTATTTAATATTTTTCTTGAATCCAACATGGCTACCAAACCATGTGACCTATCAGTTAGAAAATATCAAAAGGCACCAGTTCAACACTTGTTTGATATGTGTACCAAATTTCGTAAATATATCTTCAGGGGATTTGTAGTTAAGCTCCGGAAACGAAATGTGATGGACGGACAGACGGATGGACGGACGGAACCCATTTCTATATCCCCCGCAAACTTCGTTGGTTGGCGGGGGATAATAAACAATAGAAAACTAGAACGGCACTCATAGAGAGTGTAGTCTCGCCTCGTGCGTTCATTCTGAACAGAAATACCATCGTTAACTGAACCCACCACTATTATGTTATTATGGCCCACATACCCATATCTTCCATGCACTCCATGTCACATAGTTTCTTGGCAAGGGTGATTAACGTCATAAATTTAATTATTTACTCACATCTAGTCATAGATCAGATATATGAAGTTTCAGATAAGAATTTCAATTCAACCAATTATGGCTGGAATACCACTTCTCCAATGGCATCATTGTTGTCATGCTATATACCCCATGGAGAATTGATGACATATGTCAAGTTTCACCCCTTTTCGTTCAGTGGTTTTGGAGAAAATGATGTCCATTTTTTCCCCCTTTAATCCAATATGGCTGCCACACCATGTGACCTATGATGTCATAAGTTTTATCACTCACTCACATCAAGTCATTGATTAGACATATGAAGTTTCAGATTTTTCGGATAAAGATTTCGATTCAACCAATTATGGCTGGAACACCACTACACCGATGATGTCATCATTATCAACTGATATACCACATGGGGAGTTGTTGACATTTGCCACATTTCAATTTTTTTCATTGAGTGGTTTCATAGATGTCCAATTTTTTTCCCTTTAATCAAATATGCCTGCCATAGCATGTGATCTATGATGTCGGAGTTATCTATAAAATATTCTCTTTGGGGAGTCTCTCCCCGATGTTTGAAGTTTCACATCGATCAGACAAGCAGTTGCAGAATTTTTGTTTTTGTTTTTTGAAGCGAAAATATATCGATGTGGACACACACAGACAAATACAGATGGGGCAATACAATAGTCTTGCAACCTCTTCGGGGTGAGATCAATAAAAGACAAACGAGCAAAGTAACACAACGACAGTAGTATGCAACATGCATAAATGGCCTCACCAATCACTGCTGGCATAGAAAATCAAATCAAAATTGCAATGAAGTAAACTACAAGCAAATAGATCAGCAGTGCATATAAACAGCAATGACCAAGGAAGGAGACAAATAAAACTTAGCATGCTTCAAGGAGGAAAAGAGAAATCCAAGTCAGCATATTTTCCATCAGACTGCTTCCTTGCACCGAGCTGACATGGTACAAAGATTATGCTGAAAATCTTGTGCAGATATTAGCTGGCTTGTCTATACTCATTGCTGACTAAAGGACCTTGTATCCTTTCAAGCCCCAGATTACTTGGAGAAATGACTGTGGCTGTTTGCCTCTCACAGCCAAAGGATAGAGCAGAGCATATTATGATGAATATATTGAATGGAGATACATACAGTACATCATTGTTAAGGACTTTTAATCTTTGGAATTGCATCCGCCTAATTTAGATTTTCCATGCTTTTGGATTATCAAACTAGTTTAGTGGAGACATGAAAGACAAAAAGGAGTAGGAAGTATTTTGTTTGGTAGTAGATTGTAGATTACAATTCTGATCATCTATCTATAATTCCAGCAATCTGTGTGCGTGTGTGTGTGTGTGTGTGTGTGTGTGTGTGTGTGTGTGTGTGTGTGTGTGTGTGTGTGTGTGTGTGTGTGTGTGTGTGACCGCTGTTTCTCGACAACCACTGGTCCGATCTAATTGAAACTTGCCAGGTATATTGCTGGGGACCTGAGTATGTGCCTTTTCAAGGTTTGATATTAATCGGACAAGTGGTTCCCAAGTTATGGCCATTTATTTAACAAACCAATGGCAAGACACGTTGTTGCATGGGTGTGGCCGATGGGGAAGGGAAGCACAGCCGCGTTCCCCATTACGGGTTACAACGTACGGGCTTCCGGATAATGATGACTTCGTGTATTCTAATAATTTCTCGATTTCTTATGCGCATTTATAGATAAACACAATGGCCCAAGTTATGATCGTTTTCATATTAGACGGTGTATAAATTTCGGGAACATCAGAGTGCTGGTATGCTCCGAACCAGGAAGTAAATTATTTTTTTGCACGTTTTTTTTTCGTGTATTCTCATAATTTCTCGATTTCTTATGCGCATTTATAGATAAACACAATGCCCCAAGTTATGATCGTTTTCATATTAGACGGTGCATAAATTTGGAGAACATCAGAGTTAGCTGGTATGCTCCGAAGCAGAAAGTAAATTATTTTTTGCACGTTTTTTTTCTCCTCTTTCCTCTTCTCTTTGTGTTTTTCCTTGCGATGACATTGGGAAAAGGCAAAATACGTTGGCGCTAATTGAATAATTGGCCATTAAGAATAAATTGCGAATAATCGTAACTGCCATATGCGAACTTCCGGACAGTGAGGACTTCACTTCCGGAGAGTGACGATTACTGTATTCTTTCTCGATTCTTTCTTTCTCGATTTCGGTACTTTCTCGATTTCTTTCTCATTTTCTTCAACCCAATACCCCAATCCAGTCAGTGACGATTACTGTATTCTTTCTCGATTTTTTTTCTTGATTTATCGACTTACTGTATTCTTTCTTTCTCGATTTCTGTACTTTCTCGATTTTATTAAACACAATGCCCCAATCCAATCGTCGTTTACGAGAGCAAAGGAACGGCCTGTGTGGTTGTTTCTGGCACGCGGTTTGAAAGTTGTTTTTTTTTGCATGTATGGCCACGCACGTACGGGCACGTGAGAGCGAAGGAACGGCCTGTGTATTTGTTTCTGGCATGCGGTTTGAAAGTTTTTTGTTTTGTTTTGTTTGCACCTACGGGCACGCACCTACGGGCATGCACTAGTCTATCTATAATTCCAGCAGTGTGTGTGTGTGTGTGTGTGTGTGTGTGTGTGTGTGTGTGTGTGTGTGTGTGTGTGTGTGTGTGTGTGTGTGTGTGTGTGTGTGTGTGTGTGTGTGTGTGTGTGTGTGTGTGTGTGTGTGTGTGTGTGTGTGAGACCGCTGTTTCTCGACAACCTCTGGTCCGATCTAATTGAAACTTGCCAGAAATATTGCTGGGGATCTGAGGATGTGCCTTTTCAAGGTTTGATATTAATTGGACAAGTGCTTCCCAAGTTATGGCCATTTATTTACCAAACCAATGGCAAGACACGTTGTTGCGTGGGCGTGGCCGATGGAGAAGGGAAGCACAGCCACGTTCCCCATAACGGGTTACAACGAACGGGCTTCCGGAGAGTGATGACTTCGTGTATTCTAATAATTTCTCCATTTCTTATGCGCATTTATAGATAAACACAATGGCCCAAGTTATGATCGTTTTCATATTAGACGGTGTATAAATTTCGGGAACATCAGAGTGCTGGTATGCTCCGAACCAGGAAGTACATTTTTTTTCTCTCTTCTCTTCTCTTTTTGTTTTTCCTTGCCACGACATTGCGAAAAGGTAAAATACGTTGGCGCTAATTGAATAATTGGGTATTAAAAATAAATTGCGAATAATCGTAACTGCGAATAATATCGAACTTCCGGGTCACGCACGTACGGGCACGTGAGAGCGAAGAAACGGCCTGTGTGGTTTATTTATTTATTTATTATTATTATTATTATTATTATTATTATTATTTTTTTTTTTTTTTTTTTTTTACGGGCACGTACTAGTTTATACAATGACAAACAAAACCCTTATTTAAAAGTTGGGTTCACAGTGAAAGTTTATATAATGGTGGAAGAGCATTTTGTGTCAATCGATTGTTGGAGAGTTACATGATAATGGAGGCACAGGTCCAAATATTTGTCGTAGTTGTATAGCCCTACATTATAACAACATAATAGAACTTGCCTGAGCTTATTTTACTTACATCAACAGCATATGCTTTCTCTCTACCACTAAGCAGTCAATCTCTTCGAACTTTCCACATTTGCCTCTGCACTACTTGTATATTCAATGTTTTTTTCTTGCCCACTGACAGGATACACAACACCAGCCTCTCACACTACTACCAAACGGAGGAGGATGATGATTCCCCGTTTATCTGCTCTCTTTCTGGAGACACCGGAATGCGTCACTGTTCTGAGCTTGTGGCCATGAACACATCCACTCTTAATGATGTGGATGTCGACCAAAACATGATGTGGAGTGGTTTTTACAATGAATGTCGTACCAGCGATAGCAACCCGTTTAAAGGCACGATCAACTTTGACAACATTGCCTATGCATGGGTTGCAATCTTCCAGGTAGCCTTAAGTACCATCAGTTTTCATTGCTTTGTTTTTTTCTTCATCATTTTGTTCGCCCAAAACTTGGTTCAACTTTTATCTGAACTTAAAGTAGTTGTTCATTGATATTGATAGTTGTTTGAACTTAAAGAATACATCATACTTGTATAAACATTTTTTAACATCTGAAAATAACCACAAAGCATCTTTAGATTGTGGCGATAATTCTAGCAGGGTGATTTGTACAGCATCCAGAACATGTACAAAACATATATTTTGATCCAAAAAATGATGTCCATTTTTAAAAGAGCCCCCCAAAAATATTTTTCTACTCATAATGTAGCCTCATGGAAGAATGAGACAGAGGTTAAAAACAGTAATGTATTGCTAGTGGTGCCACAGATAGACACAGCAAGCAAGGGAAAGAATAACAGCAAATGAGGATGGAGAGGGGGGAAGGAAAAAGGATAACCTGCACATAAGAGTGCTGATTGTATTAGGTGGAGTTAGTTTGGGTAGAAGAGATCACTGGTGAGGATGAAGAGGGAGGGGCGGGGGTGACATGAGATGGTGGTATATATCACTTGCTTGAAACCCTGAAAGAGAGGGGGATTGCAGCAGGAGAGCTGTTACATTGCCTAGAACTGCATTATCGAGATGTGTTCGGTCGTAATCTGTGACGTCTTCAGTGTTAAACAATAATGAAAGATATATATATTTATATATATATATATATATATATATATATATATATATATATATATATATATATATATATATATATGTATTTCCTCATATAATTAGGATTGCAATTATCTTCTTATTCTGCTACAACAGCGCCGGGTTACCAATTATGTGCTGTTAATGCCTTTCTTATTCTGCAACTCTGTCTCTGCAGGTTATCACACTTGAAGGCTGGGTGGATATAATGTACTTTGTTATGGATGCCCACTCTTTCTATGATTTCATCTACTTCATATTTCTTATAATTGTAAGTGGAAATTAAAGTATTTTATTGTTTAATGAATAACCTTTTCCACCTGCTCATCATTTATAGAACATAATTCCATAATTTATCCAATAGGCTTAGAAATTGCTTCAAAGTGTGCTTCTGAAATAGTCATGTAAATTGGTTCTTTGATTTGATGAGCATGATTCCCTGGTGGATAAGCACGATGTATCGGATGCTAAATGTATGCCTGGTTAATTGTCGAATAACAGAATATGAAGCAAGTCCTTTTAATAGTGCTGATGTGTACTTCAGCCAGTACGCCTTTATTCCTGTTCTTCCGGCACCACAGATTGGCTCATTTTTCATGATCAATCTCTGCCTGGTGGTCATTGCAAGTCAGTTTGCGGAAACAAAACAGCGAGAGAACCAGCTTATGGAGGAGCAACGAGCTCGCTTTCGTTCAACTGAAAGTACTCTGGCAAGCTTCTCAGAGCCGGGCACCTGCTATGATGAGATCTTCAAGTACATTGACCGCCTAAGGAAGAGGAGCTGCCACCTGATTGTCCGGGCCTATCGTAGTTGTGAGGATGGAGGTAATGGGTCTGAGCATATGGGAGCGCACCGACACAGTTCACGTAAAATTCCACACGTTCATCACCCAATTCACCACCACCACCATCACCACCACCACTACCATCTGGGTTCTAGTACTCTTGAAATGATTGGAGAGGATTCTCAAGGAGCTTTGTACACTCGTGGGCAAGCTTCAGCAAGGCGACTTGGTCTCCCGGAATCGGCACCAGGTGTATGTGACTCGATGCATAGTGTTTATCACAGTGGCTGCCACATTAATGCCACTCCTCAGCTGTGCCTCACAAGATCAGTTCCTTCAGCCAATTATTCACCAGCGGTACATTCAGCTGACCCACTACCTGTTCTTGGACCTGGTTGTGCTAAGGACTATCCTTCCCTGAAGGAATGCAAGAAACTGGACCCAGATGTGGCAGCAGCTCGCTTCACTCGGTCACAAAGTAAGTTGCATTTCATCTTTTAATTTGATTTGTATTGTAATGGAGCTGTTTATATAACCTCCAAGCCTTCTTGTGTAAGATCTGATTCTCAACAGAATCTAATCCAAATAAAACTACTCTCAAATATAGTCTTCACAAGATGCACTGCATCCTGAAGCATGTCATATTTGGGAGGATGCTAAGCAGGTGAATAAGCCTGGTGTTAGCTTAATGGTTAAGGTCTGAGGGTTTTGGATTTGAGCTCCTGTTGGTCATTGAATTTACATCAGGTGAGGTTGATTCAGCCTGTAATCCTTCTGAGGTTGGCAAAATGAGTGCCAGTGTACTGGTAATAAATGGCATTGCATCAGCAGCACATCCGTGCCCCAGAAAATAATACAATCATAAGCCACAGGCTGCATCTCATAGATAGCTAGCAGGTGATTTGTATGTCAACAATCCTGTTATATATTATGTAAGAATACACTTTGGGACAGTATCTTGGCCAAATGGATTGAGTCTTGTGTCGATTGTTGTTTCCGGTTTGTCGAGTTTATCTTCTGGCTCTTGAGCACTATTTCTGATCTATAATCAATATGATAGATTCTGCTTTGTTGACTCCAGTTAATTGATGACTGACACAATATGCTCCTTATCTGCATCTTGCATTTCTTGCCAAAACCTATATTTTGAAGTTCTCAGTGCAAACAATTTCCACCATAGGTACACAGGATATGACTGGTCCAGCAATGACATTTACTGTATCAGAGACTCGGAATGAGGTGCCCTCCTGCAAGGTGGAAGGCTGCCCACTTTGTGCAGAGGAAGTGAATAACATGGACATATTGATGGATGAGCATGGTACGACATTGTTTCATCCTTTATTTTTATTCTGAATTCTATAGAGTAAGAGGATAGCTCAGGTGTGTGTGTGTGTGTGTGTGTGTGTGTGTGTGTGTGTGTGTGTGTGTGTGTGTGTGTGTGTCCACAGTACCACGGTCCCATCTTGTATGAAATAACATCCTATCCCAGTAAGTTGCCAGTCCTTTAGCACAATGATAGTGCCACCTCAAGAAGGTGACTAGCATGACCTCCACAACTATTTGGAATTTGGCCAGGTGGCTGCCACAATGGCCTACTCTTGTGAAAGACACTCTGGCACCTTTAACATCCACCAGCAGAAAGAAGTCAATGCTGACAAACAGGTCCTCAACCTAAATTCCCATATGAACAGGCTGTACACTCATTGTTGCAGTGCCCTGCCTGTGAAATACCAGAATGACATTTTGTAGTCAGGCTGGTAACACATACTAGACTGCTCAAAGGCAAGTATGCTGCCTCTGAGTTATCCTGCGAGTCCTTATCTCATTAGTTGGAGTAGAAGGCTTACCCCTGAGTTGTTTGATTGGCATTCATTTTCTAACATAGCATAACGACTACAAAATGCCGATCTGGTGCTTCACAACCTAGAGTACACTTTTCATTGCAGCACTTGCTTTTGGCCATTAAAGACCTCACAGTGCCTTTATGAATAGGTAGACCATTGTGTGTCATAGCCTGAGTCAAAAGACAAAAAGGCGACAGACAGCACCAACTCCCAGACTATGAATAGCACATTGGAAGCATTGCTGCTGTTCATTACCATAAGAATACTTACTCCCTTGCCCTTGGGAAGAGGAAGAACATATCACCACACATGCAAACTGCCCTTCTCGTAAGTTCCTTTGTGTCTTGCATCATTACATCCAGCACATTGAAATACAGTTCCTATCACTTTAATCGTATCTCCCCATCACTAATGGCTGGGTTTCCACAGGTGCTGAGGACGCACTACATGACCATTCCAGGAGTAAGAAGAAAACACATGAGGAACGTAATAGATGCTATGGTTGCCTGAGTGACGTATCTGACTATGTAGAAAACATTGTTGAAAGCAAGTACTTCAACCAAGGCATCATGCTGGCCATTTTGGTGAACACTCTCAGTATGGGCATTGAGTACCATGAGCAGGTGAGTTCATGTTCTTTGTTTATTTTATTCAGTTTTATTTTTAATTGTGGTCTCTAATCTGCTCGAACCTGGGCCTTGCCTTAGTGGGCAGCTGTGCTCGTTGGTGCAGCTCCTTTTCTATTTGAATACGGATCTTCCCAACTTCAACCAGTTTTTTTTCATATCTTACAACCAAGACTAATCTGTGACATCAGTGCATGATTGGACTCCATATTGCTTTAATGACATCTCCTGGGCATGGATGAGATAACATTACAAATGTATGTCACTGTAATGACTGCAATAATCTTAACCTTACATTATATGGATGCACAATGACAAAGGCAAGGTATTGTGGTGTCTTGTCTATTGAACATGAATTTTCCATTTCTGCTTACTGTCGTGATTTTTCTTTTGTCTCAACTATCTAAGAACGTGTGCACAAATTGATCCACAATCAGTGCACACGCACAACAGGATCCTGTAAGTGTGCCTGCCATGCATAGTCTATTGTTACGAATTTCGGTCCGCTTGGCATGCGATCGGCCACGTAACTCAAATCGCGACCGCGTCGCCCACCGGAACGGACAATTCAGTCGTGACCCTCCGTGGAACTACCGCCAGGAGCTAGTCACGGGTGGGTCTTTTCAACCACACCACAATCGTGCCAATCGGCCACCCACGCAGGATAGGGTTGTTCGCCAAACTCGACCTACCTAAGTACCTGCGCGGGTAGTTAACCGGGCGATCATACCTCGCCGCTGGCCGGCCGAGGACACAAACTGCTTAAGCGGTCCGTTCCGTGCTTCAGTGATAACCGAGCGGTGTTATCGCCGGCTGCGATGGACGTGATTATTTACCGGGTGCTTACACCCTTCTACCAATTCCTTCCATGATGCAAGATGGAACTTTCAAACAAAGGAAAGGACGCTACGAAACGGACAGTTCGACAAGTACATTTATTACGCACTCAGACAAGGCAAGCACGTATTCATAGCCATACAGTAAGAATGCAATTAACAAGCAAGAGTTACAACCGAATAAAGCAATGTTTATTGACATGCACTTAAATAGTTTCTACTTTACAAGACACGGCGCCACAACACGCATTCAAAGAAAACACAAGAAAAGACCCCCTCATAGACAAGGGAGTCAGACTGGGCCCGTGGGCCTAATGCGCGTGGAACCTGGAGGAGCGGCCAGGTCCACGAGACCGAAGGGTCCTACCCGTGCCCTCGTGGCGCGATGGCGGGCAAGCCGCGATGTCAGCGTAGCTGCGCCTGGCTTCGTGCCCCTGGCATGGTCGGCGATCGCTCTCCGGCGCTCCCCGTCTGCCTTTCCCGTCGGCTTCGAGCTCCGTCCCCCGACTCGACTGCCCTGCCGACACTGCTGACTCGACTGCCCCGCCGACACTGCTGACTTGACTGCCCCGCCGACACTGCTGACTTGACTGCCCCGCCGACACTGCTGACTTGACTGCCCCGCCGACACTGCTGACTTGACTGCCCCGCCGACACTGCTGCTGCCACTCCACTGCTCCCACCTGGTTCTTGACTTTTCTGCCGACGTACTTCACCTTTTCTGCCGACATACTGCACCTTTTCTGCCGACGTACTCCAACGCTCCCACTTGACTTCTCTGCCGCGAGCTGCGCCGTGCTCGCGCCTTTATAGCCCGGGGGAGGGGTGTCTATGTAAATTTCTGGATCACAGCGGGTTCGGAGGTGGGGCTATGCCACCCGATGCTCAGTCATTGGATGGATGAAAAGGGGGCGTGAAGCATTCCTGATCCGATTTTTGAGGCGAAAGGAATGCATTCACAACCCATGGCCCGGCGTGTGATAGAAAGGCGGAGGTGGTGGGTGTTTGGTTGTTGGCAGGCGTTGTTTGAGAATGGCGGTGAAGTGATGTTTGCGGGGTGGAGTTGTGGAGGTAAAGAGGTGAAGGTGGTGGTGGTTTGGTGTAGTTGTTTGGGGACGTTGTTGGTGGTGGCGATTTGGTTGTTGGGGGATGATTGGTCCAAAATAATGATAGAGAAAAGAAAAACGGCTATCTCAAAGGATCGCAGCTCTGTGAACACGGAAATTCCCTCTAAACAATGGTGGGGAAATCTAACTACACACATACTTATCGTCATAACTGATCTAAGGACCCTTTATGATGTATTGCGAATTTCCACAGCCGTAACACTACCCCCTCCCCTTTTTACAGACTCGTTCTGAGTCGCCGAATTTTCGTGTGCCATCATGTGTAGTTCTCCCCTAATACATTTTACCTTTGGATCCCTGAGTGCGACATTCAGTGTATTCGTGTCCCCAAAATAAATAACCTATGGGCTGAGTAACTAACTAAACAAACCCACTCATACAGACGACTGAAATAAATTGCCAGCGTGAAGACTCGCATGCCGGGGGCGCAAAACACATTTACAAGTACATCTTAACCTTATAAATTTACACTAACCATGGCCCAGGATCGATGGACTCTGCAAAGAGAAAAAGTTAGCAAGGAGCCAGGCTGCTCACACGCAGTCTCTGGCTTATGCAATGCAGGTGACATGGAACGTGGCCGGCTGCTCACACGCACTCCAGGACCTCCCCCCTTTTAAAATGGATGCAGTGAACACAACGGCGCATGAGCTGCACAACACAGTCTCCGTGCTGGCTCAAGCAGCACACGCAATGAACAGTGCACGGGCCGCCGGTGCAGGCCCGTGTTGCAGCTGCCATTAGGGCAGTCCCTGCAAATTTGCGCGGTGATCCTGGCGCACATGGTAATGAACAAGGGGGGGAAATGCAAAACAGAATGGGGCTGGTGGACATGGGTAGCAGGCATGGCATGGCAAAGGTGAACAGGCAAGGCATCGCATGACAAGGCCGCTGTAGCAAACACAGCCGGCAGATGAAATGACCGGCACAGGCCTTGCAGCAAAAACAGCCGTCAGACGATCCGACCGGCACAAGCCTTGCAGTAAACACCAGCAGACGATGAAGTTGGCCAGCCTTTGCCTTGTTCAATGGAGGTTGGTGGAGGGAGTGCGGTGGTGCTGGCTACTCGGAAGGCGGGCTCGGACCTAACCTACTGTCTCCCTCCCAACCTAACGCCTTTGCCTGTCTGTCCATACCCACTCCCTTAATTTGTCAAAACTCAATTTAGCCCCAATTAATTTTTTTGTTTTTATTTTTATTTTTACTTCCCCCACTATAAATCGTCCCCTAACCCCCTTTATTGTCTCTGTCCGGCTAACCTATCCTGTCCTAGCCTACTCCCAACCCCTACGTTCCCTTCCTGGGGGGGGGGGGATAAGGGAGAGCAAGCGTCCTGTGTCGAGGCCCAACTCAAGCCTCAGGATGGCCTCCTCAGATTTCAGCGATCTCAACCCAAAGTGGGTCCAGCGGCCCACAACGAGAGCGAAGGGATGGATGGTGCGGAGGGGTACACTTCCTAATCTACCCTATCCATTAACCTTTAAACTACCCCGGGGCTTTCAACAAGCGCCTCTCGCTTAAACTATCGGTTCTAACAACCAAGATTCCCGTCGCCTGTGTTGGTGTCCTCACAATTTCGGGCCATGCCATCGAGTTTTCCGCCCGTGCCCTCAGACGGTTTCGTGGCTGGGACACATGGCTCCCTTGGCAGGAACTACCCTCTGACGATTCTCGAACAATGGCACCCCCGGGCACTACACTGCCTCCAAGCCTACCAGCTCCCTAAACATCAGGGAGTGCCCTCTCTGTTGACTCCTCTGAAACGCTCACGTGGCAGGCTGGCGCCCCGGGCCCCTTTCCGAGGGTTGCCCGTGCCCACGACACTGCCCACGTGGCCAATGTCGCCCCGGGCCCCCGCATCATGCACGAACACCCGTGCCCACTACACTATCCCGGCCCCCCATGGGCCCTTGGCCTACCGTGGCCGGCTAGCCCAGTGCCCGGGGTACCCACTCAGCGATACTCACCGTTCGCAGCCACGCTCCCAGCCCGTCAACAGCGCTCCTGCACCCTTCCAAGCGGGTATCGAGCCGACTTTCCCACTAACAACAAAACGACCTCCATTTTTCAATTTCGCTAACCCACTAACTCACATTACTCTGACCCCGGGGTCCCTTGGGTGGGAATTGCTCCTCCCCCCAATCACTCATCGCACCATGCATACCACATTCGCTCCATACACTCAGACCCACTGGCCCCACTCACTCACCATGTCTCCTTTCACAACTCATAACTCTTCAACTCTCACATCGCTGAACTCTGCCATCCTGCTGACTGCTTCCCCTAACTACCTCGTGCTCCCAGGTCGTCCCTTACACTACAGCACGTTCCTTTTAACACTACGTAACTAAGCTGCGTCCCCACTCCACACTTAGTCTGTCACTATCCTCAAAATAATCCCATACTCCATTTCCCATCTTCCATCCTAAATCGAAACTGAAACCCTCTCCCTAATCCATTCCACGGGCTCCATGAGGACTTACCCCTGCCCCATGGAACCGGTCTAGCTATCGCTAACCCTTCCCCCTAACTAGTTGTTATCCTGTGCCCTGGCAGGGGGGTCTTCCACTCCCTGCCCGGGAATCCTGTTCACCCGAAAGCGAGGCTTGCCTTGCTCAACCCCTTTCTTTTTTTTTAAATGCGCAGCACCAGCGCAGCAACTCGCAACCTGCGCACTTTTACTTGACGTCATGGCAGCTGTTCGCATACCTCGTCCCTTTTGGATGGTACCATCCGGCAGGGATTCACCCTCCTGCCGGATTCCAACCATACGTGCAGCCATGACGTCACCCGGCGCATCAAAAAAAACAAGCCTCGCGTTTCGAGGGGTTCCCCACACAAACACATGTGCTCTGCCCGTTTGTGACCTGCGTCGTGCGCTCTGCGAACAGAACACACTGCGCAGGCCACATCGAGCTTCACACACACGCCCGCGTGGAGAACCCATCCGGTCCAAATCCGTAATCCAGCCTACCCTTTGTCCGTCCGCGGGATCGGCAACATCCACCGCTGGCGTTTACGGACCGGGCTCCACTCCCGCAGGCGCGCACGCGGCGGTCTCGTGCGTAGCACGGCACGGACCCCGGACGCGCTGCCGTGCAAACCCGGCGCGGTCCCCAATACAGCTACGGCCGCTACTCGGCTTTTGTCCATCTGTCGCTGTCGTCTCCGTCGCACTCTCGCGCTCAAGCTCCATTCCACACACGCACTCCTGTGTGTCACGAGACTCACACACCGCACCATTACACTCACACCGGGAGACTCGGCTGCGTGCTCCCGCATGCCCACCGTCATCTCCCTTACATACAGCGACCTCACACACGCTGTTCCTCTCACACTCGGCCGCTCACTCACACACACGGTGCCTCATCCACACACGGCGTGCTGGGAAGCACGCACTTTGGCACACTCGCCACCAAACCACTGGTACACGGGGTCGTACTCACACCTTTCACCACACACACTGGGACCATTGCACTGGGGATTAGTGCCACCACAAGGGGTTCCGGGGCCTCTATACCCCCCCAAGCTCCTCGTGCACCCGTCCACAGCACTCGCCCCCCCAAACTCGCTTGACATGACCGAACCCACCTGGTCGTGATCAGCTTCAAGGGAGCATAGCGTCTCCCTCCATTCCTGAAGGAGGCTATCCGGCTGCTTGCACCGGGTCACGACACAGTCCGCCAGCTCGCCCCAATTACGCCTCGCTAACTCCATGTGTGTGTGCTCGTCTTTCACCCCGTCTTTATCGTGTAATCTCTCCTCTATTTTTTCTATCTTCCGAGTCTCTATACATTTTATTTCTTTTATCTCTTCATGTTTATTAGTTTCTTCCTGGATCTTCGTCTCTGTTTCCTCCTTCCTTCTATTTAATTCAGTCTCGACTCGGTCCATCTCCCGTGTCTCTGGCAATACTTCTACCTCCTTCGTTGTCTCTGTTACTTCCCTCGTCTCCATTTTCAGGGTTTGCCCTAATCGTTGTTTCATCCGACGAGTGATGTCAATTAAGTTCTGCACCACTATCGTTTCTCTCTGTGGTGATGTCACACATCCCACATTATTGCGCTGTTCCATTTCCTGGCTCCTTTGAGTCGTTCATCCTCTCGGAGCTTTTTGAGTTGTTCGTTCTCTTTCCGGAGTTTTTCGATCTCCGTAGACTCAATTTTTGCTCTCTCCTCGAGCTGGTTAATTTCAAACTCGTATAGTTTTTGTTTTCTCTCCCTCTGTTCCTCTCGTTCTTCCCTCTCCAATCTCGTTGTCTCCTTCAATTGACTGATTTCTCCTTCCTGCTTCATTCCTTGCTCCTTCACTTTCTCCTCGTACTCCAACCTATTTTTTTCCTTTTGTCGTTCAGTTTCAAATTCATACTCTTTCAGTTTTCTATTCCACTATCTTTCTTGTTCCTCATTCTGTAGTCTCGTGGCTTCCTTCAATTGGCTAATTTCCTTCTCCTGTCTCATTCCTTGTTCTTTCAGTACTCCTTCTTGTTCCTCATTCTTTAATCTGGCCTTTGCTTCCAGCTGTTCGATCTGTACAGTGTGGTTCCTTAACGTTTCATTCTCTGCTGTCGTTCTTTCTTCTCTCACCATCCTCAACTCGTTTTGTAATTCCATCTCGTTGTTTTGGTATTTTTGTAACTCAGAAGCTTTCTCTTCTAATTTTTTTCTCATCTCCGCACACTCCAACCTTGCTTTGGCTTCAAACTGTTTGATCTGTAAAGTGTGTTTACTCAACGTTTCATTTTCCATTCTCTTCCTTTCCTCTTTTAACTTTTCCAGTTCGTTTTGTAATTTCCTCTCCTTGGTTTTGTGTTCCAGTATCTCATAACTTTTTTTTCCATTTTTGCTCTCTCTCTCTTTCCATGCCTCCTTCTTGATTTCATCCCTTTTCTTGCTCATCTCATCCCTTTTCTTGCTCATCTCTGCATACTTCAACCTTGCTTCTTCCCTTTTTTGTTCCTGATATTCCTGTTCTCTTTTTACCTTCTCCTTTAGTTGCTTTACTTCCAAATTGTGTTTCCGTTTTTGCTCTTCTAACTTTTTCTTCCATTCTTCCTCCAAGCTGTTCCTATCCTGGGAGTTACCAATCTGCTCCTCCTTTCTTTTCTTCAGTTCGCTATCTGCTCGTTCCTGTGCATCGGCCATTTGTTGTGACTCCGTACGCACGTAATCCTCATGAACCCTGTCTACGCGCCGCCGTGCCTCGTCCAACTTAAAGGCAAACAAATGCAATTGCGCCATACAGTCATCACCATTCCTCCACCGCTCCTCGGCCTTCCACACTTGTGTCTCAAGCATGCCAATGCATGCGCCGGCCTCCTGCCACGCCTGCCATGCCCACGTGGCTTGAAACAGTTGTTGGGAGCACTCGCCTTGTGTCGTTCGTTGCGCCATTAATAGCGGCCTGCTCACGCCTCGTGCCGCGCTGAAGTGCGGCCGCGCTGCCATCTTGTGACTCCGTTTGCCGGCAAAGTCCGTGCTCAGAATATGAGGGTGAGCTCCCCCCATGGATTGTAATTTGCGGTGGAGTTATAAAAAGAACCATCCCAGGCTATGGATTCTACATTACCACACATATTCATTTCTACCCCCGGCACCCGCTCGCCTTGAAACACCATCTTATTTCTCGGAAGAGAATTAATTTAGCTTTGCTCGTAATTTGGAGGGAACGTGGGGGGAGGGGGTTGCTTCACACACCCCTGGTCTGATCCCCGTAAATTTAGTTGGAGACCGAGGTGATTTGAATCCCACACTCCTGTTATGTACACCAGTGTTACGAATTTCGGTCCGCCCGGCGTGCGATCGGCCACGTAACTCAAATCGAGACCGCATCGCCCACCGGAACGACAATTCAGTCATGACCCTCCGTGGAACAACTGCCAGGAGCTCGTCACGGGTGGGTCTTTTGACCACACCACAATCATGCCAATCGGTCACCCGCACAGGATAGGGTTGTTCGCCAAACTCCACCTACCTAAGTACCTGCGCGGGAAGTTAACAGCGCGATCGTACCTCGCCACTGGCCGGTCTAGGACACGAACCGCCAAAGCGGTCCGTTCTGTGCTTCAGTGATAACCGAGCGGTGTTATCGCCGGCCCCGACGGACGTGATTATTTACCGGGTGTTTACACCCTTCTACCAATTCCTTCCGTGATACAAGATGAAACTTTTAAACAAAGGAAAGGATGCAACGAAACGGGGCACAGTTGGACAAGTACATTTATTACGTACTCAGACAAGGCAAGCACGTATTCACAGCCAGACAGTAAGAATGCAATTTACAAGCAAGAGTTACAACCGAATAAAGCAATGTTTATTTGCATGCACTTAAACAGTTTCTACTTTACAAGACACGGCGCCACAACACTCATTCAAAGAAAACACAAGAAAAGACCCCCCCATAGACAAGGGAGTCAGACTGGGCCCGTGGGCCTAATGCGCGTGCAACCTGGAGGAGCGGCCAGGTCTACGGGACCGAAGGGTCCTACCCGCATCCTCGTGGCGCGATGGCGGCAAGCCGTGATGTCAGCATAGCTGCGCCTGGCTTCGTGCCCCTGGCGTGGTCGGCGAGCGCTCTCCGGCGCTCCCCGTCTGCCTTTCCCGTCGGCTTCAAGCTCCGCCCCCCGACTTGACTGCCCCGCCAGCACTGATGACTTGACTGCCCCGCAGACACTGCTGCTGCCACTCCACTGCTCCCACTTGGTTCTTGACTTTTCTGCCGACGTACTGCACCTTTTTTACCGACGTACTGCCCCTTTTCTGCCGACGTACTCCACCTTTTCTGCCGACGTACTCCACCTTTTCTGCCGACGTACTCCACCTTTTCTGCCGACGTACTCCACCTTTTCTGCCGACGTACTCCACCTTTTCTGCCGACGTACTGCACATTTTCTGCCGACGTACTCCACCGCTCCCACTTGACTTCTCTGCCGCGAGTTGTGCCGTGCTCGCGCCTATATAGCCCGGGGAGGGGTGTCTATGTAAATTTCTGGATCACAGCGGGTTCGGAGGCGGGGCTATGCCACCCGATGCTCAGTCATTGGATGGATGAAAAGGGGGCGTGAAGCATTCCTGATCCGATTTTTGAGGCGAAAGGAACGCATTCACAACCCATGGCTCGGCGTGTGGTAGAAAGGCGGAGGTGGTGGGAGTTTGGTTGTTGGCGGGCGTCGTTTGAGAATGGCGGTGAAGCGATGTTCGCGGGGTGGAGTTGTGGAGGTAAAGAGGCGAAGGTGGTGGTGGTTCGGTGTAGTTGTTTGGGGGCGTTGGTGGTGGCGATTTGGTTGTTGGGGGATGATTGGTCCAAAATAATGATAGAGAAAAGAAAAACGGCTATCTCAAAGGATCGCAGCCCGGTGAACACGGAAATTCCCTCTAAACAACGGTGGGGAAATCTAACTACACACATACTTATCGTCATAACTGATCTAAGGACCCTTTATGGTGTATTGCGAATTTCCACAGCGTAACACTATTATACCAACAACAGAGCTCTATCATCTGGCAAAAAATTATTCTGCTGTCCCAAACACTATTCAACCCATTTATTCTTCTTGAGTTGGCATTGCTGAAATTATTTATTTTTCATACTCCTTTGTGATTGCCTTTTATTTTACGTGAAACCAGTTATTTACCTGTCCTACAGGTGGGTACATAATGTGAATGTGAAGTGAAGGCTACGATTGTATCAGATATTGGTGGTAATTTAAAATAAATCACGTTCTACTGTAATTACGTACTTAATAGATGTACTCGTGTTTTTCTGAGAGGGCTGAGTTTGGACTGTGCAAATGTGCTTTTGCCTGAAATTTGTTTCTGTCTAATGTCCTCTTGCTGAAGAGAGGTTTGATCAAGCTTGCATCAAGTAAACAAGCAAGCAAACTTGGTTTTATGTACAGCATATACGAGCAGAGTATGCACCCTCTGGGTGGGTAGAGTTTGTAAATGACTTGCTGAAAAAATAATCGTCTGTGTTTTGCAAAAAGACCTTGGATGTTTGATTGATTTGCGTCTTAAAGGTTCTAGATGGTCTAAAAGGGTCGAAAGGGTATGTTCCAAGTAGTAGTTTTAGGGTCTAAAGAGTCTAAAGGATTGAAAGGGTCTAAATGGTCTCATCTCCAAAGGACATAAATGTCTAAGAGGTCTAAAGACGTCTACAGTGTCTAAAAAGGTCTAAGTGATCTAAAGCTCAAAATGGTCAAGGGTCCAAGAGTCTAAAGGGGCCTAAAGCTGCCTAACATGTCTCAAGGGTCTGAAAGATGGAAAGGGTCAAAAGGATATCAAGGTCTAAAGGGATGTCAGGGTGTGTGGGGTCTCAAGGGTGAAAAGGTCTAATGTTGTCTCTGGTGTTGAAATGATCTTTGAGGTAAAAGGGGTCGAAGGGTTCTCTAGGGTCTAAAAAATGGTCTAAAGGTCTTCAGGGTCTAAGGGTTGAATGGGGGTCTATTTTTTTTTTAATGGAAATCGCCCCAAACAAGGCTTAAAGCCACTCAAGGTAAGGGGCTAAGAAAGAAAAATAAGATGAAAAACTGGCAAAATCTTCATCTCGTTATGAAACAAGGAAACCTCTTCATAAGACCACTGTGCAGGAGAGGGTAACTCGGCCAGGCAGAAAAATAAACTTTCCTACCCCCATTAGGTTTTATTTAGGTGACACCATCTCCATACTAGATGGCCATTGGCTCCTGAAAGGAGCTCATCTGCCCTTTGTCAGGTGTTGTTTTTTTTAATCCTGGCAGGGTGTCAAGTCACCTTCCCCACGAGCAAAGCCAGTGAGGGGTGTCGGCTTAGTCAGCGACAACTCGATCATGCGACAGGTAGTACTTCATTTTATGTTACCAGTGGCAATCCCAAAAGATTGACCTGACTGTAACTGTAAGGTCTCAAGGTTTTAAAGGGTCTAACGGAGTCGATATGGTTTTAGGGGTTTTTTGCGTCTTGTGGTTCTAAAGGGTCTAACAGGGCTGAAGGGTCTTAAAGGTCTATAGGGTCTTAGGGGTCCAAGGATTCTAGCAGGGTCAAAAGGGTCCATGGGATCTACAGGGTCTTAAGGGTCTTACAGTTTTTTATGGCTTTTAAGGGCCTAAGGGTTGTAAAGGATGTACTGTGGTTGACATGGGTCTAAGGGTTCCAGCGATATCTATAGGGTCGACAAGGTCTAAGGATTCTAAAGAGTCTGAGTGCTCTAATAGTTCTAATGGCGTCTATAGGGTCTACAAGGACTTAGGGGTCATACTGAGTCACTGACTGATTCACTGACTCACTGATTGACTGATATTAAAGTTTGGTACCTTCCAGGTTTTCGGCAGGGGTCGCTTGCAGCCTATGTTGAACTCTGCAAAGCATTCAATTCAGTGAATCGGGATGCCCTCTGGAGGATTCTTGGGCTTTGTGGGGTGCCACCAAAACGGATCAATCTGATGTCTGAACTAGACTCTGGTATTGAGAGTGCTGTGAGATGTGGTGATACCATCTTTGATTTAATTCCAGTTGTTACTGGAGTTCATCAGGGGTGTGTACTGGCCCCCATACTTTTCAGCACTTGCACATGCATGGACTGGATTCTGGGGAGGATGTCAGAGAGATCAAGCTGCGATGCATCGTTTGGGAATGTGAAGATCTCTGACCTTGATTTCGCAGATGATAGTCATCTTTGCGGAGACTCTGGATATCCTTTTGGGGGCCCTCGAGGTGCTGAATGAGGAGTTGGAGCCACTGTGATTATGGGTTTTCTGGGTCAAAACGTAGATCCAGGCTTTCAATGACGTCTTGGATGCTGCTATCTTGTCTGTACCCGTTTGTGGTGAGGATATTGAGGTCATGGAGAAATTCACTGACCTTGGCAGTGATATTCATGTCTCCACTGGCTGTGAGCTAGTGGTCAATCGACGTCTGGGTCAAGCCTGGGTTTCACTGGATTGACTGGATCATGGGATGTGGTGCTGTTGGTACCTGTGCAGGAGGACGAAAGTCAGAGTCTTCAGGTCCTTGGTGCTTCCAGTCTTGCTTTATGGATGTGAGTCTTGGACTCTGACCAGGGATCTGAGACGGAGACTTAATTCCTTTCGTACCAGGTTTCTTCGGAGAATCCTTGGCTATCGCTGGTCGGAAGTTGCGTCCAACCAGCGGTTGCTGAGAGAGAGTCAAATGAGATTTGTTACCTGCATAGTCCGTGAGCATCAGCTGTGGCTGTATGGACATGTGGCTCATTTTCCTGATGCTGATCCTGCTCACCAGATTCTCTCAGTCGGGGAGCCTCATGAGTGGAGGAGGCCAATGGGACAAACACATTCCTCTTCATTGCAGCAGGTTTATCGGCATCTCAAGGAGATGGGAATGGGCTAGGCATCTGCCTGGGGGATGGCCAAACAGAGGCCCCTGGAGTACCAGCGGAAAGTGGACACAGCAACGCACTGCCCCAGCACATGCTCCCATACCTTACCTGACCTTCCGGGTGATGTAAAAACCTGAAATTTCACGTGCTAATGGATATCAAAGCCTATACACCGGCAAGACTCACAGAACCATCAGAAAGCATCTGTAACTGAAAATATATATAAATGAAAAAATGAAACATGCAGGTGAGTGACCCTAGAAAATGGGGAAGCATGGCTCGTAATTGCTTACATTGTGTAAGCATACCTTCTTAATATATACTATACATGTACACACACATATATATATATATATATATATATATATATATATATATATATATATATATATATATATATATATATATATATATATATATATATATATATATATATATATATATATATATATATATATACACACACACACATGATATAATATTCATGCTCAGGGTGACAGCACGAATCACTCGCTCAAGGTGACGGAACACGAACCACTCGCTCTGAATGATGTGACCCAGCAAAAGCATCCACAGTGAGTGAACGATTCACTCAGAATGATGGAGCATGGTACCGCTATCGACAGTGGGTGTTCAGAAAGTGGCTTAAGCACTCAAGCAAGCACTCCAATGGTTGATAAGGAACGGTTGGCCAGGTTAACGCTGCATACCATGAAGGATCCCTTTTACTTTAAATCCGTTCTTCACCATGCACACAGCAGTTAATGAAATTGTAGAAATCTATAAATCCGCCATTTTGCCTGCTTGTCTGTGCACGTGTCATGTTGTGCATCAGTTCGGGGTCCACGCAAATTTGTAACTTTTTTTTTTTTTTAAACGTCTTTTTTTTTACCAGATTTGCTTTGATTCCCTGCAGAGTACCTCACAAAACTTTCAAAAATGTAGACACGGATCTGGCAGACGCTACGCATAGGTAGTCTCTGGGGGACAGAGTGTGGGGTCGAGCAGTGAATGCATTAAATCGTACAGCTAAATGAAGCTGGTTAATTTTGGCACGCTCTTAAATTTTTTGTTCACTTGATATAATACTAGTGCAGGCCCGTACGTGCGTGCTCGTAAGTGTGTGCCCGTACGTGCGTGGCCGTAGGTGCAGGCCCGTAGGTGCTTGCCCGTACGTGTGAGTAGTCCAAGTGCCCGTATGTGCAGGCCCATACGTGCGTGGCTGTACGTGCAAAAAAAAAAAAATATTAATTGTGACATCAATAGTGATGTCATAGCACCATGTCCTGTCATTGGTCGATAAATAAATGGCCATAACTTGGGAACTGCTTGTCCGATTAATATCAAACCTTGAAAAGGCACATCCTCACGTCCCCAGCAATATTCCTGGCAAGTTTCAATGAGATCGGACCAGTGGTTGTCGAGAAACTGCGGTCGCAGACACATACAGACAGACAGACAGACACACAGACAGACAGACACACAGACACACAGACACACAGACACACAGACACACAGACACACAGACATACAGACACACAGACACACAGACACACACACACATTTCTGGAATTATAGATAGATAACAGTAGAAAAAGATAAATTTCATGCTTTGGAAATTTCACATTTTCTTGTGTATGTGTGGAGACGGAGGGAACATAGCCTTGCTTGCTTAAAGTAAATAGGAATATCGGCTGAGTTATATGACTCGTTTATTTCTTTAAATTGTCAGATTTCACTCCAGATTTTGACACTTGTTTCGTCCGTACACGATTCAATCCTCAAAACCGAAATAATATTTTGATGATGTACTTTAATTCGTCCGTGAGAGAACGTGGAAAATCGTATCTTATAATGCATGAAATCGTTCCAAGCTCCTAATTTGAAAACGATAGCACTTACAAAAGCCATGTATTCAGCGATTCGTAGGTACTATGAACAGTCATTCAATAATATGAGTGAAGAAAGTGAAAAAAAAACTTTATCGTTAAGAAATCGTTGCAGCCTGTTCCAAGTCAAGGCATGGTTGAGCAGGCCAACAACCATGGTGGCTTCAGACCCCAGCGAAGTTACCTCAGATATGCCTTTATACCCCATGTACAGTGGTGACTGAGGATGCGCCTGACAAAGGATATAATTAAATAGGGCCATTAATTATCTTCAAAAGGGGTGTTCTAATGAACCTAAACATCCAATTTTCACTCTTGCACTTCCTTGGAGTTTTCTTAGTGTGCATGCAAAGTTTCATGGTTGTGGAGTTATGGAGGAGATAGACTGACACACTGACACACATTGGCATTTATTAGTGTGTGTATATATATATATATATATATATATATATATATATATATATATATATATATATATATATATATATATATATATATATATATATATATATATATATATATATATATATATACATACAGTAGACTAGGCGTAAGTCGTCACCATCGGGACCGAGAAAAAAGTGACGACTTAGAAATGTGACGACTTGCGCGTATGCGAACATTCATGATGACTGTGGGGTGAAGGATGAAGTCGTGCGTGGCCTGGACACGTATGTGTGAGAGCCGGCTATTGTACCAAAAGGAAAACACAATCCTCGGGGCATAGGTGGGGGTTCATTGGTGAGTTGGAAAGTGATCAAGCAAAGATG
>NC_140975.1:44639363-44664363 GCF_056783735.1 Eptatretus burgeri | reverse complement strand
TGGGTTCAGAGCGCATCATTTTGATTATTCATCATAATGAAATTAACATAAGGGAAAACGATTGTTTCAAAATGCATTATGTTTATGCCACGAGCCTTCATTAAGCTCCCACCATGAGGCCTTGTCCATCACAGCAAGGTGAGACTTCTTGTTTTGTTAAACCACACGTGTGAATCAATGGTCATCACCCATCATTAACAACTGCTTAACTGTTGTTTCCTCATGTGCTCATTATTGAACCTGAAGTGAAGAGGAAGTTTTCACTTTGTAAATTCTAGCTGTAACAGTTTGGATTTGATTGTTATGGCCTGTAATGTGTGTTTGAAATGATTGTTGTCATAACATTAATGAAAGCCCTGTTTCTCCTTACTTTCACTGACCCACTTTGATTAAGAGTGCCTGATGAATTTGGTGCCATAAATCATCGCAATCCCTTATCCACTTCAGGTTGGAGGCTAAATGGATACAATGAATAAACCTTGTAGTAGACATCGAATATATTATTCCACAGATGGAGGCTGGGCATAATAAATAAAAGATGGATTAAAATGTTTTATGACACTTCAGCCAGAAGAAGGGGAAAACATGGAAGATTTGACCTCATTTGAAAACCAGAACTGCAAGTGGATAAATATGGAAATATTTGTGGTGAAACAGAAGAAGACCCTGGGACTCAGTCCATGTTGGGGCATACTGATGACCCTCATGGCTTTCTTCTTGACTGATTTATGGAAGGACTGATGGGTCTGAACATTGACAGTACATATCTCATTCTTGTATACTATGAGGTTGGTTGTGGAAGGATTGGGCTTGTTAAAGAGGATGGCAGGCCGTTGGTGGGCTGGGACATGGCAACTGCAGATAATTGTTTTTTTCAATAGAAAGCTTTACTCTTTCCGTAGCTGTTTTTAGTTTCTCGGGAGAGCTCTTTCCGGTTTTTGTGCAGCGTGTGGGAGATTGTGGGCCAGGCAGGAGGAGGATTGTCAGTGCTGCGTACCTTCCGCCTGCTGCGTGTACTCAAGTTGGTACGCTTCATGCCTGCATTGCGCCGCCAGCTTGTGGTCCTTATGAAAACCATGGATAACATGGCCACCTTCTGTATGCTTCTCTTGCTCTTCATATTCATCTTCAGGTGAGGCCTGGGGGCTTATTTATGTATCATATGGGTGCAGCAGAATCAATTGAATGCCAAGTCAGCCTAAAAGTTTTGGGGTTGGGAGTATGGTGGGGAGGAGGAGGAGGAGGCGGAGTCTGAAGAAGTAAATCCCCTGATGAGCAATTAAGTGGTTGGCCAGAGAGGGTTAAGTGGTGTCCAGTTACTGGAGGGCATGTGTGTTAAGTGAGAGGGAGGCTGGTGAGGATGGAAGTGGAAAGATAAATATTCTCAATATTTGTGGAGGTGAATGCTTTTGTCAAGCATGTGGCTGATGCATCATTCCAGTCATCTCGCTTGATAGGCAGCAGTTTCATAATCTTGGAGTATGTTTTTCTTTATGTGTTATCGTGTTGACGTGTCACCAAAACCTGACGTAACAATTATGCGATAGCTACAATTACAGCAGCAATGTAATATGGCATTCTAATGATAGGAAGAAGCATATCATTACATGTCGCTCATAGAATGCTGGTTAAGGGAAGTATTTATGCCCTGATTGCAGCATTCTTGGGATGCACCTGTTTGGATGCAAGTTTTCATTTGCAGAGGATCATGGGACACAGCCAGATCGGAAGAACTTCGACACCTTGCTTTGGTCTGTAGTCACTGTGTTCCAGGTACTCCAAAGCATTGCTTTGTAACATCTCTCCTTCTATTTTTATTTTATTTTAATTGAGCAGTCATGTTGGAGAGGGTTTACATGCATGAAAAGATAAGTAAATGCTTATTTAAACCATGAAATGTCAGTCTAGCATTTGAACTCAAATAAACCAACTCAGAGATTATTCGTTTACTTTCAAAACGTTTCAACAAACTGAATGCCTGTTTCACTTTTGCTTTATACAAAGGTAAATTGGATTGGGCCTATAAACCCATTTCCCCCATTATCAGTTTCTTCCTGTCCTCAGATCTTGACCCAGGAGGATTGGAATGTCGTTCTATACAATGGCATGGCTGCTACGTCCCACTGGGCAGCTCTGTACTTTGTTGTCCTGATGACTTTTGGAAATTACATCCTCTTTAACCTTCTCGTTGCTATTCTCGTGGAAGGATTTCAGGCTGAGGTAAAACCCTTAATTTTGTTCATACTTTATTTTCTCTTCGTTTCAATAATGTTTCATTGCCGAAGTATAGGCACTGCAGTTTGGTTTAATCCTGTGAAGAGACTTGCTAACAGATTAGTGTTTGTGAATTGGATTGTGGGTAATCAAATCAACTTGGTGCAACAAAACCACTTTCAATCTAATAGGCTATGCCACAATGTAGATGGTTGACTTGGCCTCATGTGAGGCTGTAGCAATCGTATCACGATCATTATTGATTCTTTCTCCTACTTAAAACAACCTAACTCATCCTTTTATTGGCCATTCATGCAATCTAGTGTTTGGGTGAATCTCTGTGTAACATTCAGCTGGGATGGTTGCCTTTTACCTAATTATCATGTTATTAAACGTAAATGATTTTACTTTTTGGAGATGCATCTTAAAATCGAAATAAATAAATAAACTTCACAATATCTAATCTTCCGATGTTGTCAAATGTCTTGTTTGTGGCCATTTACAATTGATGTGCTTTCTGAAGTGCAATTCACCAAGATGTGCTTTAATATGTTTGCAAATACAGTATGCATATGGTTTTTAAAAAAATCTGGGATAGCTCATGCAGTAATGTATTTGGAAATGGAGTGGAAAAGTATGAATAATAATTTGCCATTGTCAGTGGATGAATTGCAGAATCTGTGGAAAATCGATGTTCCATTTCTTGATGCAACTTGTATGTGAACATGAAATTAAATTAGCCTCGACGTAAGAGATTTACATAAACAGTAATCAGACAAAATACAACAACAATGCATCTTGGAAGCTGAATTTTCCCAGACATGTAGAGCATGCAATCAGTTACTTCATTATGGGTTGACATAATAGCTCAAAGGTGACGTACTCAGCTGAGTTTGATTCCTGACCTCACTTATAAACCGTCACACAGGTGCTTCACAGCCAGGGCATTGCATCAATGAGTGCGCCGTCTGTCAGACGGGACGTTAAGTCAGCTGCCCTGTCTGCTGGCATTCGCGAGTGGAAGTTTAGTATCCCACAGTGCCTTTCAAAATGATAGTCGGCCATTGTTTTCTGATACCATCAGCAAATTCCAAATTCCTGCCCCAATCTATTGAGATGCTGCCTCGGCAGCACAGCCACACCTCGGTGATAACGTAACTAGTGGGCTGAATTTGAACTCAAATCCCTGTCCAACATGCATTCAGAAGAAAGAGACAATTAATTTTGGCTGCATTATTTAACTTCAATTTTCTACATTTGGTGTTATGTATTGAACAGTAATAGTATAAAATAATAAGGTTCGTATCATATTCAGTTCTGTGAGATTTTAATTGCATATTTGTATGTCTTCAGCAGTGCATATCTGCTTTCTATAAAACTGTCACCATTACTTGGACAGAAACATTGCATATAACTTGGCAGCAATCCTCGCTTTGTAAAGAAGCATTTCTCAAAGGTACTGCACCTTGGCTATCCCTGTATTGGAAAGTAATAGTTCACACAGACTTTGACATCAAAGATTTGTAGGAACAAGGTGGAAACATGTGCGCTCGTGCACTATATGCCGTGCTTTTTGACATATGGCCAACTGACGCTGGTGATCACATCATACCCCCACACCCCTTCCTGCCTCAGAAAGGCAAAATGATTGAGAAAATGAAGGTAAATCTGAACTGCATGCATTGTGCAGAGGGAAAGGGAGGGGGGGGTGGAACAGAAGTTTGTTTTGGTGTTTTCACTGCATGCTTTACATCTCATAATTCACTATTATAACAAGGGGACATGGCATGGAAGGGCAGGCTATTACTACCCACTTGGTGGTTTTTTGGAGTAGATATCTTTGTGTATATTTAGGAAGTGTGAGCCCTTGATATTGCCCTTTTAAATGACATGCCTTTGCTGACTCATTTCCAGCACAAAAAAATGGTGCTTCACTTGATTTATTAATGCACACATTGGACAAGAAAAAAATGGCGTTATAAATTTAATGAAGCATTGTTATTTCATTTTAAAAGAACTTGCAAAACGAAATTTCAATGTCTTGTAGTTTAATGATCATAATTCGACAACTTCCCATCATTTGAGGGATCATTGAAGTGCAATGATGTCATAATATTTTTGGCACACTCATTTTGTCAAACATATTTGTTTGTTTTTCTGGGGATTGTCAGCATTGGACAATTTTCAATACCGACCAACCCCATAAGAGCCAACCATTCAACCCATCTGTTTTCTCTCATCTGTGTACGCTATCACAATGCATGAAGCATAATGGGCCTGTTGATTGCCATTGCATCGTTGCTGTGACATTCACGTTGTCGTTTCACTCACCAGTAAATTATTTACTTGAAGTCCTCACTAACTTGTGTCTGGTTCAGCAGAAATGTTTAAAAAAAATTTTTTATCACACCTTTGTTGAAGTTGAACCATGTTGATGTGGTTTATCAATGTTTTGTTAAATTAATTATTTATAACTTGTACAATCAGCATTTGGTTTATGTTGCTTGTCAATTGCATCTTGAAGACAACTGTGGTCCAACAACGTTTTATGTGAATACAGTCCTTGTTCAACAACATGCCCCAGTGAAGATGTTAGCTTTTTATCTTTAGTCATCTTAAGTACTTGAAAATTACTTTCAAAATTGCATCTCATTACCTGCACATTCTCAACCACAATGGAAATTGCAAGGATCACTAAAACCAAGAGGATAAAGTGAAAACCATTTTATCAATATGTGAAACAAAAATAATGACATCTGAACTCAGGAAGGCTTACATTGCTGAAGTGAAGGTATCATATGAAACTCATTGCTCGACTTGCTTGACCTCCGATTTCAGGGTGAAATTAGCCTGGAGGAAAGCAAGGGAAGTAGTGCCAGCATATCCGAGGATGAGTCTTCCACTCATAAAGAGAAGAAGAAAAATTCCACTGCAATAGGTAGGTTGTAAGTGTGGAAGTCATCAAGGAGATATGGAATTGAGTTGAGGATAAGGGAGAATGCATTAACTCTGCTCCCTTGTTTCAAGTTGCTCAGTTTGGACGTTGCTTGCATAAAGCTTATTTTGAGCTTACTGTTCCTTTATACAGCTTGCACTTAATGGCTGCACTTATCCACTGGGGCAGTATGTTTAGCTTGGGTAATGCACTTTTTCTGGCTTGGCCTCGGCATTTACATCACAGGCAAAAAGAATTGCTTCTGAGCAAACGATACTCCTCTTTGTTGAGAATTTGTCTCGACACTTTTGCTCATGATTTTCATCACGTTGTCCTTACATGTTTAGAAACGAATGTAAAGTAATGCTACTAAAGCAAAATGTACAAATTCCTCAGATAGTGCATAATTTCATGCAATTCGTGTGAAATTACTCTTGCTTTTAAAAGATTTGTTCAAGTCGCTATTGGCGAGAGCGCTTATGAAATTGTGGTAGCTTATTGAGTATTAAGTGACTGAGTGAGGAAGCAGCTTCAACTTATTTTGTTGAAGTGTTTAGAAACAAACAGGATGTTTCACTCATTGGAATTCTAATCTATTTTTATCCCCACACTTTTTGAAAAAAACTGGGGGATATTGTAATCGGCTCTGTCTGTTTGTCTGTCCGTCTGTCCGTCTGTCAAGCTATCTCCTCCGAAACAATTGTGCAGAAATTCACCAAACTTGGTAGTTATGATCACCACATGGCACGAAGGTGCAAGAAGGCACGAAGGTCTTTTTAGCCCTGCCCCTAGGATGGGGTCAAAAGGTAAACTACCAAAAAATGCAATTGCAGGCATATTTTGAAACATTTTAAAATGAAACTTTGTATATGCAATCAACATCGAGGAACTCTTGAAATATGTGATTAATTTTTGGATTTGACTCCCGGTTGATGCCCCAGAGAGTGGCGACTTGGGGTCACAGGGATCAAAACGGGGAAAATAATTTCACTAAAAATTTGATATCAGGTCATTCCTGGTGGAACATTGTGCCATCTTTCAACTTTGCTTGAGGTGGGAAGTGTGGGGATTTGCAATGGCACGCCATCGACTTCGCTTTCTTTTAATTTATGTCTGACTGCTTAAAGATTTCACTTTAATGAAAACAAAAATACAAAATGGCAGCATACATTTTTGGAGCTCAACAATTGAAACGAACTTTCTCACAAATTTGATGCATTTACCCACAGTTTTACAGCATGCTTTCTTTCACCCCAACAAAGCGTTCTGGCAGAATAACAGCAACAGGAGCATCCCCCAAATGGTCCAGAACCCCGTTGAGCCAAAGCAAGTTGGGTATGCGAGGCCCAGTTCTCGTGACCCTGTCAGCAGTGACCGGGAATCCTTGGTAAGTGAACCGGATGCTGTTGATTTACTCCTGTATAATTATTATCTTTTTTTTTTGTTCAATCCTTCAATCTGTTTTACCTGATCTTTGTGATGGATAGTCCTTTTGCAAGTCTAAAGTGAAAAGAAAGATTTGTGTAATTTCTCCTTGCACTTTTGACGAGCAAAATGGTTCTTCATCTCATGACTGAGCCCTTGCTTGGGCCAAGAATAGTTTTCTATCGCCATTACCCTTAATATTTTTGGTGAACTACCTGATGCCCCTCCACCGCCCACACCAACCACACACATATTCCAACTTCATGGCACAAGTGTCAAATGCAAACGAACGATGATGAGAATAATCGTCAATTTATGTGTTCAGGTTGGCCTGTTTGCTATTCCAATCTGAACACTTGGCTCATGATGCTAGAATCCCATATACTGTGTTGATTTACCCATTGTCTTTTTATGTCCTTGTGGGTTTTGGATGTGATTTTTGGACAAGCTCCTAGAGCCTTTGAATGCTGTTTAAAAAAAAAAGGGATGGACGACATAAAATGTTTTTTTTTCTGCTCACAATGGTTTTATGGCTGCTGCATTCGTTTTCTTTTCTTTGTAATACCATTTCACATGCAGTATATTGTTCCCAAAATGGTAATTTTCAAACGTATAGTTTGTTAAATGAAGTAATGAACATTACTTTTGTTGTGTTAATTCCATTGAGAGTGAAAATATTACATTATTAGGCCATGCAAACTGTGTATTGAAATGGAAAACTCGTTTTTGTGAAAGCTAGTGATGGTTGTGTTTTATATGGCCACCAGGTGGTTTGATTCGAGAGTCCATTATTAATTTATTTCATACTTTTCCTCACCACCTGCACTCGCTGCCAGCCTGATGGTGCATTGGACATTTCAACATGCATTTTATTGTCTAACTTCTATGGCAATATTGCTTGACACAACCCACTGTTTTGTGGGTTTGTTTGAATGGAGATTGAGGGTGGAGCATGGGGAGAGACAAAGAGAGAGAGAGAGAGAGAGAGGAGAGAGTTGGGGAGAGAGAGAGAGAGAGAGAGAGAGAGAGAGAGAGAGAGAGAGAGAGAGAGAGAGAGAGAGAGAGAGAGAGAGAGATGGAGAGAGAGAGAGAGAGAGAGAGAGAGAGAGAGAGAGAGAGAGAGAGAGAGAGAGAGAGAGAGAGAGAGAGAGAGAGAGAGAGAGAGGGAGAGAGGGAGAGAGGTAGGGAGAGAGGTGGGGAGAGAGGGAGAGAGGTGGGGAGAGAGGGAGAGAGGTGGGGAGAGAGGGAGAGAGGTGGGGAGAGAGGGAGAGAGGTGGGGAGAGAGGGAGAGGTGGGGAGAGAGGGAGAGGTGGGGAGAGGTGGGGAGAGGTGGAGAGAGATAGAGAGAGATGGAGAGAGAGAGAGAGAGAGAGAGAGAGAGAGAGAGAGAGAGAGAGAGAGAGAGAGAGAGAGAGAGAGAGAGAGAGAGAGAGAGAGAGAGAGAGAGAGAGAGAGAGAGAGAGAGAAAATATATATATATATATATATATATATATATATATATATATATATATATACACATACAGTATTTATGTATATGAGCAGTAAGAGAGTCGTGACAGTACAATGAAAGCAAAGGAGAAGAGTTGGGAGAATTCTGGTTCAAACTCAGTTGTTTTAGTCCTCTCTAATGCATATTACATTGGAGACTTTAGATTTGAGACATAGAAATGGAGGGGAGAGGAGTAATGCTCAGCTTCTGGAATTGGATAATCTACCAGTTACAGAGTACAGCATAGCACACTCAGTCCTGCATGGGGCTTGAAAAAAGTGGTGTTAGTGTTTCTTTGGCAGTGTTTTGGTCTCTCTTCTCGAGTCAGCATTTCCACTGTGCTGTCTTTCATGCTGCTGACACCCTCAGGGCTCTCCTGCCTGTAGCTATTAAACTGTGCTGCCACTGCAGCACTTTGTTTGCCTTGAATGTCCTCAGGGCTCTCCTGCCTGAACCCTCGATACTCTATTTGTTTGCTTCTGATGCCCTTAGAGGTCTACCTCTGTGCTAATGGCTCATAATGTGCCACAGAAGTTCTGCAAGTTGTTGGCTGATCACAATCACTTCTTCATTGACTGGCTTTTCCCAGCCTTCTCTCTTTGTCCTCCCGCTGCCAACATATTCATATCAGGCCTGATACCTTTCCTTAATTTTACTTTATTTTCCCTATCATAAGTTCAATGTTTATAATTAAGCTCGTGGTACTCTTCACTTCCATGATGCAATTAGACTCTCAATTTAATCTATTTTGGGAGGTTACGAGAATGGTTGTCTGCTTGACCTGATTGGAAATCTGAGCTCACAATTATAAGAGCTCTGGCCTTTGCGCATTACAACCTGCCACCGAGAGGTATGCTGCAAACTGATGTAATATTTCTCCCTAAAGTATACTAAGGTCATTACAAAGATTCTGTCATCCAACCCACTCCGGCTACATTGTACTGTTGACAAACTGTATTTTTTATGTCACATTATTCATACAGTGGTCATTATTCAGTGCACTTATACACCGGTCAACCAACTCCTTGATCCGAGCACAGACACTTTCCTTCGGAAGTGCCCATAATGCAGTGGGATGTGGCTCTGTCAGTCTTCCAGGGACGCAAAATGTATTCTACTAAGCTCATTTTTTCTATGCCTGGTGTTGGCTTACCAGTAAGGTGGCTGGCTTAAGATCTTAGGGTATTGAGTTTGAGCCTTTATGGTGAGGTTAAATAACATCAGGTGGATTGATTCAGCCTGTCATCCTTTTGAGGTCGGCAAAATGAGTACCAACTTACTGGAAATGAGACTGCATCAGGCTGGCATCAACAGCACAGTCATGCTCCAAGCAAAGGTGCAACCAGCTGATGCAGGCTGCATATGAAATAATAATAGTAATTTTTCATTTTGGGGAAATGCCCAGGAAGAATTGATAACATTTTAATGACAGGTTTCACATTTCCTTTTTCCTTCTGCATCACCATTAATTTAACAACAGTTCAGATGTCTTGTTTCCTGATCCTTTCTTTCATGGTCATGTCCTTGGTTCTAGATGCGATAATTTCAATTATTGAAACAAAAACACTTCTCGTATATGAGAAACTCAATATTTAGCAGACCTATTGGTAAATGATGAGACAGTATACATGTAAACTTAGGATCATCTCGACCTTTTATTTGAGATTTACAAGCAGGGTGACAGAATCTTTGTGATGACCCTTGTAGCAGTGACAAGCATACTGAGCATTTTCAAAGCGAAAAGACAATGAAAATTTAATGCAACTCTTTCAGTTGCTTTCAGCTCAGACATCCCCTCCCCATCTCGTAAAGATAAACCATTTCAGCTTGCTTTGTGAGTTTGTTCGTTCGGTTTGAGACGTGGCACATGCTCAATGGTCAAAGTTGTCTTTTTCTGCATCTGCTTTTTAGCTCACCTGGGAACGTACAGTGGTTCCGGGGAGCTTATGAGATGGCGTGTTGTACATCCGTCCACAAATACTTTCAATTTCTTCTCTGAAAGTACACAAACAATTTCAATGAAATTTTATCACAACGTTCAACACCGTGTATGTACCAACGTTTGTTCATGGCATTAAAAAACATCGGGCCCGAAGGGGATCTCCCACGGGTTGCCCCCCAAAATATGTATGTGCTTTCTTCTCCGAAACTACACACACAATTCCGATGAAACCTGACTACAACCGTCATCACCCAAGAGTTACCAAAGATTGTTCATGGCTTTAATAAAATTGGGGTCTAAGGGGGTCTACAGTGGGTTGCCTCCCAAAAGAGGTATTTGCTTTCTTCTCAGAAACTATGCACACAATTCTGATGAAACTTCACCACAACCTTCATCATCCGTGATGTACCATAGTTTGTTCATGACATTTGAAAAATTGGGGACTGAGGGGATACAAGGGGGGGGAGTTGCCCTCCAAAAGAGGTATTTGCTTTCTTCTCAGAAACTACACACACACAATTCCGATGAAACTTGACCACCGCCTTCATCACCCATGATGTACCAAAGTTCGTTCACACCATTAAAAAAATTGAGGTCGAAGGGATTCTACGTGGGGGTTGCCCCAGAAAATATATATTTGCTTTCTTCTCTGAAACCACAAACAGAATTTCGATGAAACTTCACCACAACCTTTATCATCCGTGATGTACCAAAGTTTGTTCATGGCATTAAAAAAAAATCTATACGTATTTGCTTTCTTCTCCATTACATATTTTGTAGGTCATCCATACCTACCAGTTGTTCCCTGAATATCTTATCCAGCTGCTACCAGGTGAGCGCCCAGGGGTATTGATTGCCCCTGTTTAATTTCCTTTTGCTTTCAAGTGTGTTTGGGTTTTGCCTTCCTCTCACGATTTGAAAGTACCAAAATCGTTTATTAGCATTTAATATGAAGATTAAATGTCAACATCAGTATGTAAAAGGTCACTACGAGGTCGAAGATAAGTTATCTCAACGTTTGTAGTTGTCCTCATATGATCACTCTAATGGTCCAATCACAGCACCAGGTCTCTTCCTGTTGTTAGTAGACATCTCAGTGTACTTTACAACTTTCACAAACAAGCAAATTTGTGCTTTTTTGCCTCAAAATTGGTCAATCATGAAATCTGATTATTGATTTGTTTTTTTTATTTTGCTCCCATAATTATGGGTAGTTTTTTATTTTACAGTTAAGGGGAACTTATGGGGTCACTGAAATTTTCTGCGGTAGCATTTTGATGCCCAATCCCTTACTGTATTATCCTGAAAGTGTAAACTGAGAGCCACAGTGAATCACCTTTCACTGGGAAGCTGAAACAATAACGTTCCCATGTTTTTGGATGGATACTCAGGCTGATTATATGGACAGGGTGATATGTGTATGCGTTGCCCGGGATGTCTCAACTGTGGATGGAATTGCTGCTATGGAGGTCATAGAGAAGCGCATAATGCAATAAAGCATGAACAAACAAACCACAAAGTATGAACTGGCATCACATGCAGCACAGATCAGGTGAGGCAGGCCCTCCCTGAAAGTCATTAAAGAGCCAGTTGGAGTTTTGTTCACAAAATGATTGTCCATTCTCTTGAGATTAAAATGCTTTAAAGAAACTCAGTATAAATCTTTAATGCTGCCCCTTCAACTGAGTTTGAACCCACACCATCTGAGATGCCAATCCAGTTTCTTCACCACTTTATCCAGGGAAGGTTTCACCTGAGTGATCAATTAAATATTTATGAACTTGAAAAAAAAAGTTGCAATATCATATTGCTTTTTATAAAATGTGTATAATTATTTAATGTAAACAACCAGACACTATGGCGCAATGGTTACAGTGTTTGCTCTGAGTCTGGGAGGTTGGTTGTTTGAATCCCAGCCAAGTTATACCAAAGACTTTAAAATGATATGTGCTGCTTCCTTGCTTGATGCTCAGCATTTAAAAAGGATAGAGTTTGGACAACCAGAACATGGACAATCATATGTTGGCAACCATAGTACAGGCTTGTTTTTTTTCCTTTTTTTGTATACAGAGTCGAGGCTTGTGAAATAGCTAGAACAAAGAACAGATCAGGACGCTACGGAAAGAGGAGAGGGAAATGCCAACAGCAGCACCGAGGGACAATACAAATGGAGATGGACAGCAAGGGATGTGGGTAAGGATGAGGATAGAGAGAATGAAGGCGGTAGATACTATGGATACAGAAGCAAAATCTGGAAGGAAAATCTGGAAATTTGGGGGATGTGGGGGTTGAACAGGGGTAAAAGATCATGGTTTTGGGTGGGAGGGTAATCTGAAACGGCGGTGAATAGCTGTCTTGAAGACCTGGAGGGAAGAATGAGATTGAAGATAATGTGGAAGGTAGTTCCACATGTGGAAAAAAGAGGAACGAATGAGTGGAGGTGAGCAGTGACTGGATTTTGAGAGTTTTACGGGAAGGGAGTTGCATGTGAACCACGTGCACCCTACAGAAACCTGGGGAGGGTGTTGGGGGGAGACATAGCATGGAGAGATCCGAGGGTGCAAGACCAGAAAGGATATGGTAGAAGACAGAGAGACCACTGACCTGTCTGTGTGCAAAGTGCTATATCCATTGACTCAGCTTCATCGCGTGAGACTCCAATGATATTGAAGGCCTTAGTTTCCAATGGTGTCAACCTGAGCAAGGTGTGAGGCAGGGGCACCTCCCCAGAGTGGGGAACAGTGTTCCATCAAGCTGTGGATGAAGGCCTTGTTTGTGGATAATAACTCAGGTATGCCAAGAAAGAACTTTGCATGACAGAGGATGCCCAGTCAGTGATTTTTGAGTTTGAGTGACTGAACTTCTGTGAAAGGATTGTTAAGAAAGTGGATGGGAGCGTTTGCCATACAGACCTTTCAGAGGGGGAGAGAGAATGTGTGTGAGACACACACACACACAGACACACATACAGACAACATGTGGGGATTTCTCAGGATTGAAAGACCTATTCCAAGTGTTTGACTCGTTTGTGATTTTTGTCTTTTGTCCGTGACATCTCTCATCTGTCTAGCTGCTGCCTGTCTAACTGAAAGATGAGGGATGTCAAGGCAGAGGATGGAGTCATCAGCAAAAAGATAAAGAGGATTTTCCAGAGAGTCAAAGAGACCAGTGATGAAGTTTAGAAAGAGGATAGGGCCTAGAACATTGCCTTGGGGTACTCCAGCCTTGACAGGGAGATTAGATGAAAGGTTTCGTTGAGAGCCACACGTGGATTACAAAAGTGGAGGAACTCTATAACCCAAGAGTAGAGTTGTCCATGAGAGAGAAGAAGAGAGAGAAGAAGAGAGCGAAGAAGAGAGAGAGATTGTGGAGAAAGGCAAGATTCCAGACTATATCGAAAGCTTAAAATATGTCTTGACAAACGTCCCTTATCTCATGTCTGGCATTGAGGGCCTCCATCTGTTGTTAGGAGTGTAGAAATAGCATATCCAAGGTGGAGTGACCTGGTCTGAATCTAAATTGATGATTTGAGTTGACTTCGTTTTTTTTTTACATCAACTGCAATGATGGATTCCATGACCTTGCTGATGATTGGAAGTAAGCTAATATGTCTGTAGTTAAAGAAACCGGTTTCTGCACCTTTTTCTGTAATGCAGTGATATTGGCTGACTTCCAAGTAGATGGAAGATAACTTAGGGCAAATGATAGGGTGAAAAGAGAGAGCGAGTGCCAGAGCAGCATAGCAGCTTTATAGGACACATAAGCTGATGCCATCTGGTCCAGTTGAAGAATCAGAGTTGAGGGTTGCCAGAATCTTCTTCACCTTCTCAGGTGCAAAAGACACAGAGTCCGGGAACAGTTGGGTGCAACTGAGAAGGGTGGGAACAGAGAGCGAGGGGTTGCGGACACAAGACTCAGAAGCAAACACAGAATTGAGGCATTCAGTCTTCTCATGAGTAGAGTTGGCTGTGGTGCCATTTAAAGTGAGGGAAGGGATGGAGGGGGTGGGGGGACGGACATATTAACAATGCACAACCAGGTTTTACAGGAGGCAGACAAGTTTGAGAGTTCATTCTTGAGGTTGGACAGATGTTGTTTTTTGGCTCTCCTTGGTGTGGGCTTTGTGGAATGATCTGAGGTTGCCTTCAGTCAAATTTGAATACCCAGGCTGAGTTAATATCAGGGGCAGTAGACTAAGGAGATCAGTCCTGAAGTGCAATGGCTGCTTGCAGTCCCTGCCAGTTTGCCCGAGTGAACTGCCAAACTCGCCAGCACTGAGGCTGTTCTCTGAGAACGTCTGGAGAGATTTTGACCTTCACAAGCCCATGATCAGATCATCCAATTGGAACAGAGGAAGAGCAGGAAACATTGGCAATGAAATTGGCAAATCCAGAAGGGAGGATTTTCCAATGATGGAAATCTGGGTCAGAAAGTTTACAGAACAAGTCAGTCTCATGGAGTCACAGAAGTCCTTTGCTGAAGTATGATGGCTGGTGAAAGAGGTATGAACACCCATCCAATTGGCATGATGACACTTGAAATCACCACTTATGGGGAAGAGAGAGCTGGAATGAGTGGTTAAAAGTTGGTCCATGTCATCTGAGAGAGAGAAATATAAATGGAGTCATCCTTGTTTGGAGGACAGTAGACAAACAAGAGGTGGGAGCAGAGGAGAATTCACAACTAAAAGTACTCCTTGGAATTGGGACAAAATAAATGGACAGAAAGAAATGGAGTTATTGATGTACATTGTGACTGTGCTGTCAAGACAGGGTTCATGCCGGTCACAGTTAGGAACAGGTGAGCAGGAGCTGCTGGTAGGGTGCAGTTATGTGGAAAGGAGAAAGGAAAGTGCATGGGCAGGAGGAAGCTGGGAGGGTGCAGAGAAGGAGGGGAGCTGGGAGTGTGCAGGGAGCAGGAGAAGCTGGGAGAGTGTGGGGTGGTGGAGGAGCCTGGAGGCCGAGGGGTGGAAGCGGAAGTGAGAGAGGGAGGGGGAGTAGTGGGGGAGAAACTGAGAGAGGGAGTGGTGGAGGAGTATGTGGGGTGGTAAGAATGTTTTCCATTGAAGGCACTGAGGAAAATGGGGCTATAAGTACGAGAGGAGACTTGATGAACTAATCGTTTGAGTGAAAAGGTTTTGGGAAATATGCTTTGTAAAAAGAAGAGGAAGAGATTTTGAAGAAGAAAAAGAAGAATAATTAATGGTTGGTCTTGATGGAGTCGTGTTACTGACCAGTATATTAATTTAATTTTGCTTTGGTGAAGGTTATATTGGCTGTTAGGTTTCCTGTTGATTCACAACAACAACCACAACAACAGCAACAGCAACAACACCATGAGGAGAAAAATAAAAGGACAATTTTCAGAACAGCTAGGAGAAAAGGAATGAGGAGAGAAAGGCAACACCATATTCTCCGGAGCTGTCACACTCGTTTTCAAGTGTTGCAAATCATGTTGAAACCGACATATCCTGTGAAGGAGGAATCAGGGGTCTTCTGCATGCGAACCTTGGAAAGATCAGTGACTCGCCTCTTCCCTGACCACGACGGATCAACTTCAACCCACTGTGTATTGGTCTGTGAAGTTTCAGCTTCACTTGTTACATCATACCCTGTGAGGCATTCTTTGCTGAACTCCCTCAACTCGTGGACTCTACCTGTCGGACATTGCACTGCTGTTATCTTGGCGACAATTTCAAAGTTTGTACATCCTCATTGGTGCCATTTCAGGTGATTTACTTGCCATTTTTGAGAAGGCACTTGAAGAGCTGACTGATGCATACTCTCGGAGCATAGTCATTCCTCCAACCTGTCCTCTTCTTTAAGTAACACATTGTCATTTACAGCTTGTCATCCCCGTCTTCATCAGCTTTACCTGTGGACTCAAGGGATTCTCCATGCTTTGGTGATATGAGGATGTCACCTTCTGAGGACTTGTAAATCATGACTGTCAAGTTGGCTTCATCCTGTGCGCACCCTCCGGACTAGATCCTTTCAACCATGCTCACTGCCAACCTTTCACCCATTTTTAACCCCCTGATGTTTACTGTACAAACTACTTGCTTGACCTAAGTTGCCACATTGAGAGTCATGAGTTAACTTAAGGCTGCATTGTTGTCTGTGATGTTTGTACTCGTTTAATTTGGGAATTCTTCAAAAGGTCATTAAGTGTTACATTTAATTCGTATTATTGTGCTTCAGGTAGTCAGTAAGGATTAATAAATATTACTTAAAAAGTTACCCTTCTCTCTCCTGTCGTACATTGGTTTCACCCTTAAAACACCACGGAGTGCACAGTCGTGTCTCGATTTCTTTTCTGCCATGACACCCTCTGGGTTACCGGTGAACTTGCTGTGGTGCTCCGAGGTCAACACGTCACAGTAGTAAGGAGAGTAAGGGCATTTTAAAATACATTTTTGAATGTTGAAAAAAAATGTTAAGTGCTTTTAAAGTAAGAAACATTTTATTCAGTGAAGATGTAGTTTGGGGATATTGAAAAGGAGAAGGGATAGGGAACTAAGGAGTACCTGAGCGCACATTGAGTTCGGTTTTATTAATTTTGTTGTTATTGTTGTTTTGGGGAATATTTCTTTGGGGGGGTGAGGAAAATATTTTTGTTTGTTTGTATTTTTTTTAAGTGAGAAGGGGAAAAGGATTAAGCTGAAGGATCAGAAGTAATAATATCTGGTGTAAAATAGAGAACGAAGCACATGCGGTCAAAAACAGGGGCAGAAGTAACAACCCAACTAGCCCAGCCCTACACAATTTGGCCGGATTTTACCAGGGACAGAAATTTGGCAATTCAATACAGCAAGGTACGGTTTGGCACAGAAAATTGGACAAAATCATGACCAGCAACACAGGAATGAAAATAAAACAGTAAAATGCAATGTATCTGGTCTGGGAAACAACCATTATTCAAAGAAAGATGGAGGGATGGTTTCACATGATAATTTATTGTGACCATCCCTACCTTGTTTACTTATTTTTGGAGTAACATCTCGACATCCTTTTGAATTAAAAAAAATGTTTTATGAGTTGTTTCTTTACTTTTTTGGAAACATGTTTACATACTGGAGAATTTCAATGTTATAGCATGGAATTTTTTTTTATTCTTAGGATTTGTGTTGCATTAAACACGAGCAATCCTCCCCTCCCCTTTCAGGTGGAATGATATGAGTACAGAAGGGGAATTGGAAGTGGAGTACAATCTTTGCTGAAGCTAATTTAGTGACTAAATTGATGTAATGGTAATTTTGGGTTCCAATGTGTTTTGCTCAGAATATGTGATTAGAGTGCCTTTATTAACTATGTTCCATGACTGATTTACAAATGTTGTAGTACAAACCTTGTAGACATGCTCACATTGTAATGTCACTGGACATACTCTATGGATGATTGAACATTATAAATAGTACGTGCTTTATAGAAATGTGTGTTGTTACTCTGAATTGGTCCCATGCCTGCCCTGCACAAACAGGGCAGCGGCAGGGAGACAGCCAATTGATCTCCCATTAGCGAAACAGAGATTCCTTGCATCCAAGATTTTGTTGTCATTGGGGGGTGAGGGGAGGGGGGTGTCGGATCTTCTCCGACATCCTCCCCAGAATGCAGTCCAGACAAGTGCTGAAAAATGTGGGGGCCAATGCACACCCCTGATGAACTCCAGTAACAACTGGAAATAAGTTGAAGATGGTATCACCACATCTCACAGCACTTTTAGTACCAGAGTATAGTCCAGACATCAGATTGATCAGTTTTGATGGCACCCCATGAAGACAAAGAATCCTCCAGAGGGCATCCCGATTCACTGAATCAAACACTTTGCAGAGATCAACTTAGGCTGCAAGCAGCCTCTGCCGAAACTCTCGTCTGCATTTGGTGAGGACCCAAAGAGCAAGGATACGGTCAATCATTGACCTCTTTGGTGTAAAGCCTCACTGCTCTGGGCACTGGTGCTCCAGCAGATGGAGGCGAATCCTATCATGAATTATCCAAGCAAAGTCATTGCCTGGCACTGAGAGCAGTGTCACCCCTCAGTAGTTGTTGCAGTCCTGGCAAGAGAGGGACAACAAGGCCCATCTTCCAGTTAGTTGGTATGATGCCTGTGTTCCAGGCAGAGCACAGAACTGCATGCAACAACATGAGTACAGCATTTCCACCAGCCTTGAGAAGTTCAGCATAGATGCCACAGATCCTAGGAGCTTTACCCCATTTCAAGCGGTTCACTGCAGCCTGTGTTTCCACCAACGAAGGTGGATCACAGTTGATTGGAGGGTCAGCAATAGGGATAGTAACACCCCTGACATCCAACTCAACAGCTGGTGGATCAGCCTGATATAGCTGCTCAAAGTAACTGGCCCAGCGGGCCTTCAGTTCGGACTCCTCTGTCAAGAGCCAACCACCCTCTGCTCTACCTGCAGTACGCCGAGGGACAGGCTTGCAGGAATGCAATGTGCAAATTCCCCTGTAAGCAGGATGAGAATCACTTGACCACAAGTGATGCTCGACTTCCTCACAGATTCCTTGCACATAGGCTTCCTTGTCCACCCTCAGTGCATGTGCAGTTTTACACCTCAACTCCCTGAACAGCTCAGCTCTGCCATTAACCCTGGTCCTGTGACTCTGGTCAATGATATTCATTATCCCTTGAGAGACAAAATTCTTCTTCGCCCTCCAGTGAATTCCAAGACGTCCACCGGCAACATCAAGGAAGGTGGTCTTCAAAGCACTCCACAAGTCTTCAGGATACCCCAAAGCACCCAGACCCCATCCAATCCCCACTCAGCCTGTTCACAAACTCCTTAGCTACCCTCTCATCTTTGACCTTGCCAACATCCACGAGCCTGGGATGGTACCATTCTCCCGGATTGAAGCTGAAACTTCAGAGTAGCGACAACAAGCCTGTGGTCAGTATTGAGGAACTGAGCACTCCGGTAGATGCTGCAGTTCTGGATCATCATCCAGCAACCATCAATGAGCACATGTTAATTCTCCTTTGCCACATGACCAGCACTGGAATACCAAGTGCAGTGATGAGCCTGTGGGTGCTGAAACCATGAACCAGCCAACCTAAGTCCATGACTTCTTGCAAAGTCAAGGAACTTAGTTCTATTCTGGTTCACAGTATCAGATCCATGGGGACCAACACATGTTTTTTTCGACCAACACACCTTCACACCTCAGTACTTTTTGTACAGTACACCACAACTTTTTGAATATCCTGCACACAAGCAAACAAACAGACAAACAAACAGACGGAGTTGGGTGAAAACATAACCTCCTTCACCTTCGTTGGCAGAGGTAATAATCAAAATCATGACAATTTAACACAGATAGGGGCCACTTAACTTGGTGTGTGATTTTGAAGGTGACTTCTTTTGACCAACACACCTCAGTACCACTCCGCCACAAACCACCCCACTCTGACCAAGGAAGTTTACCCTGTGCTTTTCCACCTATCATCAAGGAATGGAGGTCGTGAAGGCTTTGCCCAAATCCCGTTATCTGGTGAGCTGCCTTGCGATGGGCAGCAGCACAGGAGGTACTCCCACAGAGTGGGTTTTCAGTTTTCTTTGTATTTGTGGGGTTAGCAGAATGAAGTGTTTTACGGTGGCCGGAATGCAAATTCTGCCACCAACCTAAAAAACAAGTAACCCAACTGTCGGAGGACGTCCGCAGACACAGTTGGGCACTAGAAATGGATGACTGTTGGCTCACAAGAAGCTACTCCACCCTTTGACAGGTTTTGTTTGTAATCCTGCTGGGTGTCCATATCCATCCACCCTCCTCACCAGAAAACCTGGTAGGGAGACGGTTTAGTTGACGACAACCCGACCATGAAACAGGTTAGTAACAGGTTTACATGGTACCTGTAGCAAGTCACAGATCTAATCTGACCTGACCTGACAAAGGTCAGGCATCTACCTGGGGGATGGCCAGACGGAAGCCCCTGGAGTACCGGCAGAAAGTGGACTCAGCGACGTGCTGCTCCAGCGCATGCCGCCATACCTGACCTGACCTTCTGTACAAAACTGTTCAAGCTCAGTCAAGTTGCATGGGGAGTGTTGATGTACAGCATTCTTCAATCACCCATAGATATTCGATTGGATTGAGGTCGGGGCTCTGACTGAGCCACTTAAAGACATTCATCTTTTTGTTCCTTTGCCACTCCAGTGTAGCTTTAGCTGTGTGCTCCGGGTTATTGTCATGCTGAAAGGTGAACCTCTGTCCCAATTTTAGCTTTCTTGCAGAGAGCATCAGGTTTTCCTCGAGGATTTTTCTGTATTTTGCTCCATCCATTTTTACTTCTATCCCAACAAGCACCCCAGTCCTGACCGATGAGAAACATCCCCATAACATGATGCTGCCACCACCATACTTCACAGTGGAGAAGGTGTTCTTTGGGTGATGTGCTGTGTTGGGTTTGTGCCAAATGTAACGTATTGCATTTTGACCAAAAAGTTCCATTCTGGTTTCGTCAGACCACAAAACATTTTGCCACATGGCTTCAGAATCTCTGGAGTGTTTTTCTGCAATTCTCAAATGGGACTCAAGGTGGGCTTTTTTGAGTATTGGCTTCCTTCTTGCCACCCTATCATACAGGCCAGACTTGTGGAGTGCTTGAGATATTGTTGTCATGTGCACAAAATGACCAGTCTTTACCATTAAGGTATGTAGCTGTTTCAAAGTTGCCATTAGCCTCTTGGTGGCATCTCTGATCAGTCTCCTCCTTGCTTGGTCATCCAGTTTGGAAGGACGGCCTGACCGAGGCAGGGTCTTGGTGGTACCATACGCCTTCCACTTCTTTATAATTGTCTTGACTGTGCTGTAAGGGATATATATATATATATATATATATATATATATATATATATATATATATATATATATATATATATATATATATATATATTCATTCAAGGCCTTTGAAATATTTTTATACCCATTCCCTGATCTGTGCCTTTCCACAACTTTATCCTGGAGGTCTTTTGAAAGCTCCTTTGAAGCTCATGGTTGAATCTTTACTGTGAAATGCACTACCCAGCAGAGGAAACCTACACAAACAGCTGATTTTGTTCTGAAACTAGAAGGGCACTCAGTGGAGCGCATACCTCTGCCACATAATGCCTGATCCACAAGAACATATCGGGCCCAATACATTTTTGAAATATCATGCTATACAGTACTATGTCGTTTTTGGCCCTACCTCTCCATGGTGAAGAACCTTTGAAAACTACATAATTCTCGTATCCCGATCCGGATTCAGATCTTCACCAAAATCGAATCAATTCGTTGTAGTCACACACCCAACCTGTCTACCAAGTTTCATTCGAATTCGTCCACAACCTTTTGAGATATCGTGATATATATATATATATATATATATATATATATATATATATATATATATATATATATATATATATATATATATATATATATTAGTTGAGCCCAATCTCGCAATGGTGAAGAATCACTTAAATTCCAGTAGTCGGATCCGGATCTGGATCTTCACCAAAATCTAATCAGTTTGTCCTTGTCACACACCCAACCTGTCCACAAAATTTCATCTAAATCCGTCCACAACTTTTTGAATATCCTGCACACAAGCAAACAAACAGACAAACAAACAGACGGAGTTGGGTGAAAACATAACCTCCTTCACCTTCGTTGGCAGAGGTAATAATCAAAATCATGACAATTTAACACAGATAGGGGCCACTTAACTTGGTGTGTGATTTTGAAGGTGATTGGTTACATCCGAGCTAATTTACAATTGCTATTTTAAGGGGGGTGAAGTGTTCATTTTCAATTTCTCTCTTTTGTATCTCCACTTTGGAACAACTGGTGGAAAACAAATTCCTGGAAACAAAACATCTGGCCCTGTTGGTGGAGGAACAGCATATGATTGCCAAGAGAATACGTCAATTCTTTGTTTTTTCATAAGTCACTTGTGTTTGAATTTTATCTCTACCACCTGTGTCATGTCCTGTGCACAATACCAAAAAATTACGATTTTATTTTCCTGCAATTGAATTATTTTTTTGCTCCTTCTTTGGCATAATACCCAGAGTGAGTTGTGCAACCCTTACCTTCTAAACAAGTTTTATCTGCAGATTTATAAATAATAATAAATAAATAGAAAATAGACATTTGGCCCATTATCCACTGATATTTTATCTAACAACCAGTTTCGTTTGACAAGGTTTTGATGAATGAGTCACTGCATGCTCCACATTTTAAACATGTTTATATTGTCGCGATCCCGGCTGTTTAATGTCTTCCAGCACGGAATACTGACGTTAATGTCTGAGCTTCAAGCAGTCCACGTGTGGACAAAGAGAACAACAAAACACACCACTGTGTTTCAAATCGGCCTCTAGGGGTAGGCACGATATTTTATTGGCTCGATCTCAAAAATGGCTGGTAACAGAATTGAATACACAGCACAACAACCTGCCAGAACTCTTGGCAACAATAGAGTTCCAAAAACAGGTCGTACAACTCACAGCTCCGCTCAACGATATACGGGAATAACGATCACACTCTTCCTGATTTAACTCATTCCGTTAGACGGAGCTATCAACGACCAGCACGACGGTGCTGTCGAGAGTCTTTAAAATCACTTGAAAATCGCATTAAAACATGCGCGTCTGAGCGCTCGATATCTTTTTCCACTCGTGAGCTTAGAGCCACGTCCATCGCCAACAATGGCGCCCCGGCTCTCCCGCGGCCCACCCACCACGTGCGGACTAGCCAACCAATCCCTAGGAGCCTGAAAAAGGTCACCTGACATTGTGGGTGGGACACTCAATTTGGTGAGAACATGGTTTTTCTCACAATATACACATTATCTCTAATCTTTTGATCTCAATCTTTTGATGTGATCTCTGGGGCGATACTTTTGCAGAGTAGTCGGCGGTGTCGTCAACGGAGTCTTGGCAGTCTCAACGGCACACCAGCCCTGCCTCGGCGCCAGCTGGCAGCCAGGGAACGCGCTTCATTCCTCTCTACCTCCAGAGATGAGTCTCTTCGGAGAGCAGGGAGCCTTCCGAGGCAAGCCTCTCCATCACTGCCCACTGCGCTTCCCGACTGTAACGGAAAGAGTTCCGTCAGCATGGTCGAGACAAACTATGGAGTTGATGCTCTGAGGGAAGAAGACCTTGATGCTTCTGCTGCACAAGTACAAGATGAAGAGGATGTCCAGGTAATAAATACCACGTTTTTCTCATCAAAAGCAAAAATACATTTATATACTCGAGATAATTACAATCAGTGAATTGCACGTCTATCAATATGTTGAGCAGTGAACATTATCTCACACTTTTGAGCTTTTTTGTCTTTGGGCTGGATTTTAAAGACTTTAAAAGCTGACTGAATAGTGTATCTCCTGTCAATCACCCCTAAAGTTATACAAAGAAAACACAACAAAGCTTTGATATGAGAAAAGCTTATCTTGCACATAATTTTCCGTCACAACTGATTCCCATCATTCCCTCGTATTGCAATTGATGCTAGTTAAAAAAATGGAAAATGATGTCGTTGGTTCCTCCTGTTTTTCCTTTTGCCTTTTTTACACTCTTCTCTTCTCTTTTCCTTGACTTTTACTCACCGTCCTGCTTTCTCACTCAAGTGTTGCAGGTGCTGTGTCCCTCAATGTTGCAAGGAGCGTCCAGACTGGTCCCTTTACATCTTCTCACCATCAAACAGGTGGGTCTATCTGCTCTCATGTTATGAATACATCAAGAATCACAAGTGGGAAAAGTTTGACACTTGCTAGAAATGACATAGAAAAGGACTAACTTCTGTGCCAAATTTAGCTTGAACTACTATTCCTTCATCATTGGGAGAAAAACTTTATGACGACCATTTTCACGGCCCTGGCTAATCCGGTTCAGTCCATTATTAGGCATCACAGCACAGCTTGGTCTGGCCCGAGTTGCTTCCCATCGTAAAAATCATAATTTTCCCCTACGCTTGACGGACTTTATGAAAAGCTGTGTGCTGATACAGGATGTTTAAAAACACACTAGGTAAGCCTACTTGAGGTATTGCTTTGTGTTGCTGACTCACCCTGCTCATAGGATGGTGTATGAAGTTTTTAAAAACATCGATTTGAATAAAAAAAATTTCCAAGCAGATTTCAACAATCAAAAACAAGCAAAATAACTTCACACATGGATCATGGTTGAAATGCCATCTGATACCAAGTCCTGTTTTGTGTGAAATCATTGTCGTAGTAATTACTACAAATTTTTAGTTGGTTGAGCTTTCTTTTTCTTCTGAATAATAGGTGATCCCAACCACCCCAACTTAATAGCGATACATATATTTGTGTGTATGTATGTGTTATTCCGTTTTGAGGAGGGCGTAATAGTTCGATTAAGGCCTGAGATGCCTTGTGTACGTTCGTCGTCGTCGTCGCCTTGACTTCACATGGTTGTGAAGCCAATAGACCGAAGGTATCTGGCAACATCAACCGTTCACTCCCAAAAATATTTTGTGTCAGTAATGTTGAAGGATTGTCTATGTTGAGTGAATGCATGGCATGTGATGTGTGAAGCAGTGTTGCAATATTAACATAATGGGGTTTGTGCAAAATGAATTCTGTGTGAACATTATTGGAGGGGTGGGTGGTGACCACAGCACAGAATGGTTTGGTGAACTTTCATTTCTCTAGAGATTTGATTCTGTGTTCTGTATGTCAGAAGGAGGGAGTTTTGGATGTTGTTTGAGGGATAGTATTCGATATTGGAGGTGGCTCGGTGATTGTGGAGATGTGTTTTCAATGGAGGAGGAGGAATATTGTGGAATATGTGAGAGTAGTGGTGAGCTGTGGAATCGTTATTGAATCGATGAATAGGGGTGGTTTAACATAACGTCACAGGGATGTAAAGGATCTTGTGCTGCCGAATACAAACTGTGGACCCCACATGCCTCAGTGATTTTTGATTGGGAGTATTTTTGATTCAGTGTAATGGTGGTGGACA
>NC_140975.1:44634363-44636863 GCF_056783735.1 Eptatretus burgeri | reverse complement strand
AACAAAGGTTTCTGTACCAAATATTAAATTCTGTTTGTCTGATGTATCAAATACTTATTTCATGCAATAAAATGCAAATTAATGATTTAAAAATCATACAATGTGATTTTCAAGATTTTTATTTTAGATTCCGTCTTTCACAGTGAAATTGAACCTATGATAAAATATTACAGACCTCCACGTGCTTTGTAAGTGGGAAAACCTGCAAAATCGGCAGTGGATCAAATACTTGTTCTCCCCACTGTATATATATATGGATATATATATATATATATATGTGTATATATATATTTATATATATATATATTTATGTATATATAGTTGCAGGCCGGGGGTCGGGTGAGAAGACAATTCGGGGGGGGGGGGAGCTATCTCGGCTCCCACCAGACTCCCTGGAATTGTAGGCCGTCGCACACGGATAACTCCGTGACACGACGTGTCGCTTAACCGACCGTGGACGCCAATAACTCAACCACATGACTTAGGGTCCTCGATCTAGTTAATCCTGTTACCTAAAAATAACCATGTGATTTAATTACCGGGGAACACGCCTTCGGTATGCCTTGTCCGAACCGGATCACTCCACCGGACCGGATCACTTTACCGGATCAGATGCAGCCGAGCGACTTCCAAGGATGTACCGGCTAAAAGGAACAGATAGTTGGTAATAGAGTCCCAGCTAAGCTAGGATTCGGACCATGCTGGATTAATGGAAGAAAAGACAAAAACGAGCAGGGAACATTTCTAATAATAATTTATTTACAATGGCCGAGGAAAGGTATGTGGTACGATCAAGAGATTTATTGGGGTGTGTTATGCAGAGATAGGGGAGAGAGGTGTGGTGCAGCAATTAACAAGCAACTTATAAAAGCGGACACAGAGCAGACCTAACCCGAAAATAATAATAACGATCTTCTGCAGGCTTACTTAAATAGACAGGTGCCAGGACACACACATGCACATACACAGACACAGAAAACCCGATGGAGAGGAGTTGAGGCTACGGTCTCTCGGTACCTTTGTATAACTGATACGCGGTACCCGAACGCGCCACCAATATGTTTGGGGGGAGTGCTCCATGGCGCGGTACCCCAACTGACAACTGGCGCGTCGTCTCTCGCTTCGGGCAGCTCGCGTTGAGACCGTGGGCGTGAAGAAGGGCTTGAGATGGGAGGGTGGAGTTAGCGTCGTGTGGGCGGAGAAGCGGAGGAGGAGCCTAGCGCTGACTACAGAAGGCAGAGTCGAGGTCCAGTTTGAGCAGAAGGCGATTCAGGGCAGCAGAGAGAGAAAGAAGGATCCGCTTGGACCTTTATAGGCCATGCAGCGCGGGGCGGGGGGCCACCCCGAAACTCAGTGACGTCACCCAAATCGGGTGCTCTTATTGGCTCCGACCCTCTGTCCGGCCCGGCCGCGATGGCCGCAAACTGAAACATTCTATTTCCGGCAAGATGACCCTACGCCGCAAGGATTTCCTGCTCCGACCTCACGACATGATACGAATCACCCACACCGAACTCCGCACCATGAATCGCCCTGCACAAACCCCCGGGCCGTGCCCTGATGACTAGCCAAGGGTAGCACCAGTTTCACACGCCGCTTGGGCGCCCCTGACCAGCGCTGGCCAATGCGCCCGCTCCGTGTGCGCCAACGTGGACCAAGCTGTACAACATGCCCCCGCCCGATCGCAGCTTTGCTGGCCATAGAGGTGAGAAGGCAAGATGTTATGGCGAACCCATGCACAGACAGTAAGATGTGTTCATTTGTGCCCGGCTCTGTACGATGACAAAGTGTCGCGAGCGGTGCACGGGTCTGCCTTTGAGAGCACGTTCCGTACAACATCTTCCGTTCCGATCCGCCATTACGCACGTGGCCAGCGCTTGCCTGATTCTGCTATCGTATGCGTGGGACGAAACCCGATCGATATCGTTTGTCCAGAAATGGGTTGAAAGGAATGCGCCGCTTGCGCCTTGCAAACTCGCATCCCGCGCAACGTGGCGTGGGGTTGCCTTTCTATTATCGGCCTCGGTACGTGTTCCGTGCAGCGTGGGCGTCGTGCTGGGTGTGTTTCCTGTGTTGTGGAAAACACGATCGGGTGGAAATTACCGTTGCGAGTGCATTTGCCAGGCATGTGTTTTGTACGGAGGGTTGTGGGTGTAGTGCCTGCTTTTGCCTTTGCTGAGAACCCATCTCACAGTGCAGGGTGCATGTGGCTCAGATTTACCTCAGGAATAATCAGAAAAGAAGAGTAGAAATGATGTTAGAAATAAAATGAAGAAGAAATGATGTAAGCAAACCTAGCTATGAGATCATCGCAACGCACGCACCAGTTATCCCGCTAGACAAAAGGGAAGGGACTATCTTCACATATATTAATGGAATAACTGTCTTGGGACCACTATCTGTTGGATGCATGCGGTTCCGGGGACTATCTACACGTAATATTAATGGAATAACTGTCTTGGGACCACTATCTATTGGATGCATGCGGTTCCGAGAACCG
>NC_140975.1:44589363-44629363 GCF_056783735.1 Eptatretus burgeri | reverse complement strand
AGGTTCCACAAAAAAAAAAACCACACTTATACTTTACATTCCTACTCTAAGCCTTAACGACACTATTCACAGGATATTTACACTTGACCGCGTCCCCCAGTGGATGCTAATAGACCCAGCGTTACCTGGGGAGCCAATTTTCAAATTTACTTCAGCCCAAAATTATGCGGACATCATGCCCTTGCTGCACATGTCAAGTTGTGCGGGATCGAGTGGGACTCACACATCTTCACAACACTCACACCATGGTCATTATCACATTTCTAGGTCATGGTCCCCATTTTAATGATGCAGGCTGAATCCCGTCATGGCCGTGGGGTGGGTTCCCACAAGATGATGGGGGCATCTCAGGTGCAACCATGCCCACAGGTAAGCTTTAGTCCAACCCGGACGTTTCTCCGCCCCGCTCCCTTTGATTCCCTCCCCCCTGGTAGCCATCAGCTCTCATCCCGTACAACACACTGGAAGGGGTCTCACTGGCTCCTCTGGCCTTCCTGGGTCGCCAAGGTCCTACCCGCCTTGGTCGCCCAGCCAGACCCTCTCCCAGTTGCCTCCAGACACTGTCACCGTTAGCCACCAGGGGTGAATCTCCTTGAAGGGGGTCGCAATTCCCGCTCACCGTGAGCTTCAGCAATCCCTGCGGACAAGCACATCATCCCCACCCACAAAACCCACATGACTCTCCCACCCCATCGGCCTTACATGTGACACCTGCATTTCTAACACTTCACCGACCATGACCTTCCCTGTTACCACACCATGTCCAATAAAAAATCAATGCGTGCACCATACATTTCACTTCTTAACTTGAAACAACTCACACAGCACTTCTCCTCACCCGATCCACGCACCAGCCATTGGACAGCCACTCGTTCCCGCTTTGTTACCAATTACCCACTGTCCCGATTGTCACTCTAAAACCCAGCAGAACTTACAAACCCATGCCAATTTTCCCACAATTCACTATTTTCACCAAAGGAGGGCACTTCGCCACAATCTCAGCAGCCGAGCATGGCCCTATATGCTCAGCCCGATCTAGTCTTCCCGACCCCCGACAGTGATTTCCGGACCCGACCTATAAAAGGGCATCTCGGATAGACCTAGCGGTTCAGCAGGAGGATTCATCCTCTCCGGGCTTGAAAGTCTATTGGAGGGTCTCTCCATCGCCGGGTACCGGCAATATCGTTGCATGTGTCCTCTTCGCCCGCACCGGAAACAACTCCCCATAAAAGGCCCCCGTGGGTATCGGTGTAATGTCTCTTCCAGTTCCGGACCCCCTCGGCCATAATCGAATTGCTCTATTGGCTGGGCTGGACCCCGCCGCTTTGGCGCACCAACTACCGAATTACCCCTTATCAAACTTGACAGTTTCTGGCAAATTTCCTGTAACATTTGGGTAATGCCAATTTCTCCCAGCCCCCCTCCCTGATCCCAAATCTCCACCTGTCGGATCGTCACCGATGGCCTCTCGGGCACCCGACCCGGCCGACTCCACGAGGCCAGCCTGGCTGCGTACTCGGCCGCTCGGTGCACGGTGGGTGGATCCTGTAACTCCACTAGCGCTCGGACCTCAGGGTCCAGACGAGCAGCTAAAAATTTCTCTAGTGCCAGTCTGTCCCATGCCTCCACTGTAAGGTCCCGATACGCGATCCTGACTGATTGGTAAATGTCCTGTGCCAGCTCCTGCACCGTCTCACCCGGCTTTAATCTGCGGTGCTGGAGCTGGGCCCGCACCAGATCACAGTTTGCTGTGAACCCAAACCGACGGCTCAACGCCTCGCAAATGTGGGAGCTGGTCAACATCCCCTCCGCGATCACGTTTAACACATCTGCGGCTGGTCCCCGCAACGTTGCCACCAAATTCCCTGTACGTTCCCCCTCATTCCACCCGTTTAGTCGGGAAATACACTCAAATTGCGTCAGAAAAGCTTCAAGGCTCCCTGACCCGTCAAAATTTACCAGGGGGGTCACTTTTACGGTGGCCCGCTTCCCAGTTTCTCCTTTGTTCCAATCCAGCCCAGGGATCAAACACCCTTGTGGCTGCGTATCCAATTTCGGAGCCAATTGTGGCCAAAGATGTTTTGTGGTGAGGGTCTCATGGGTCAATTTTGCCTCCTGTTCCAAACGTTGAATGGACCGATTCACCTCTTCCCGCAGGATCTTCTGGGCCCGCACAACCTCCTCCAAGGCTCCGTCGCGAGTTTGTAGCTGCTCCTCAACCAACCCGGACACTCTACTTACAAAAGACGGCTCTACCAGGCCTTTATCCAAGACTTCATCTTGGCTCATAATTTTATCTTGTTCGTCCAAACGAGCCTCCAATCCTTTTACCTCCTCCGCCAAATTCATCCCTTGCTGCCTCAGCTCTCCCCACTCTTCAACTTGCAGCTGCATACGAGCATCCACACAGGCACGATGACGTTCCAGGCTTTCATCCACTTTATCAACCCGAATGTTCGTTGCATCAATTTTATCTACCAATTTTTTCCGTACATTTTCCCCCTCCAATGTAATTTCTACCTTTGTTTCCTCCAATCTATCCTTGAATTTACTTTGTATTTCTCCCAATTTAACATCTACACACTCCTGCATCTCAGTTTTCATTTTCTCCATCTTTTCCCCCAATTCATCCCTCATTAAATCAATCCGTGCACCCAACTGTTGCCCCATTACCCCCAATTGATCTGTCATTTCTGCCCCCTGTGCCGTCATTTCTGCCCTCTGTGCCGTCATGTCTGCCCTCTGTGTCACGAATTGATTTTCCATTTGTGCCGTCATTTCTGCCATTTGTGCCCCCTGTGCCGTCATTTTTGCCCCCTGTGCTGTAATTGCACTCATTAAACGTTCCAACATTGTCCAGATCGTCATCGTGCCGGTTTCCGGCGCTGCCGGCTCCATTACAGGCGATGAAGCACGGTCCACGCTCGGAATGGAGGAGGTTCCAACCCTACCCCCGTCTCTCCCTTCTTCCCCCGACTCGCTGCCAGACACGTGGCCTTCCTCCTCAAACATCTGCACATCCGCCATGGTGCAGAAGTCCCGTTTGCCGCCAATTAATTTTAATTTGAAAAATCCTGCCAAAATTTTCCCGCGCTCGCGCGCTTTTCTGGAGTAATTTTATATTCCAATTCGTGGCGAGATTTCAATCCTGGTATATTCTCCCGATACCAAATATAATTTAGAGTGGTTCGAACATCCCACTTCTGACACCAATGTGACGTTCACGGGACTTGAACAGTCCCACCAACGTAGAATGAGCCGAAACGATGGAGGCGGTTTATCCTTTTCAACCCAAAGATGGCGGTTCTCATCGCTCTACCGCAAACGGGACGAGGAAGGTGGCACGAGTCGCTTTTCACTGAGTTGATAACGTTTATTTCTCTAACCAGAAATAACAAGACTCGGCAAGAGGAGGGATCCGGGGCGATTCGACGGGATGGTGGTGTGGGTTCGGGCGTGGGGAAAACACAAACAATTCCAATGGATAAACCAATCTCAAACCCTCTAAGGTGCCAGGTACACACACACACACACACACACACACACACACACACACACACACACACACACACACACACACACACACACAGACGCACACACACACAGACACACACACACGCACACACACACACACACACACACACACACACACACACACAATGTAGCTGGTCCTGGTGGTCAGGCTGGCCCGTGGTGTAAACGCAACAGTCCCTGGATTGGCGTCGGACGAACTGGCATTGCGCTCGTCAGGGGCAGGAGACACCGTGGTGCTGTCGACCTCCTGGTGCTGGCCCAAGTCCGCTCACAGCCGCCAGGGAACCAGTGCTGGCGCCAAGTTGCGAGCGGGAGAGGGAAGCAGGTCCACCTGCCGTTCGACCCCGTACTCCGAGCCAGCAGAACCCCAGAGCCAACCGAGGTGAGGCACGAGGCACAGCAAGGCCACGAGACACGATGAAACCAGGATCGAATCAGCGCAACAACACAGCACGCTCCCAGCACAACAGCCTCCACCAAAACGGTTTTTCTTTACCGATCTTCTTCCTCCTCGCCTTTTCCCCGAACAGAGCCTTTTTATCCTCCAGTCCTCGTCACTTCCAATCGAGCAGTTTTATTGGCCCTCCGCCGTCGCCTTCCGCCAATCGTGATCACGGGGCGGAGCCATCCGCAGCACTGTCCTGTGACGTCACGGCAAGCCTCCAGGGAATACTAACAGGGTTTACGCAGACACACTTACCCTAACCGTGTCCCTATCTAATTACGTGACAATTATCATTTCCCCCTTAAAGAAATGGACATTTACTAGACAACTTATCACCACTGAATTGCTACTTATTACATCGAGATCCTGGTAAACTCGAACAGCATGGCATACCTAATTAAACATCCTAATTACCCTTTGAATGCATACCCCCCCTCAAACGTAACACTATATATATATATATATATATATATATATATATATGTATATATATATATATGTATATATGTGTGTATATCTGTATATATATTTAACCTCCGCCATCGAAGATGGATGGAGGTTACTGTTTTCACCCCTGTCTGTTTGCTTGTTTGTTTGTGAACAGTATTACAGAAAAGCTCCTCGACGGATTTCAACGAAACTTGGTGGGGGGATTAGGTATGGTCCAAGGATCATGCCATTCGATTTCGGACTTGGTCCAAAGTCCAATATGGCCGCTATGGCGGCCATTTTGAAAAAATATTTGAATTTTTGTTTTTGCATTTCTATATGTTTTAAGTGATTTCCATCCAAAAATAAATAAATTTTTTCGAGAAAAAAAACCCAGAAAATTTTGCAACTTTTTTTTTTTTTTAATTCAATTTTTTTTTTTGGCCATTTTTACATGCACGTCGATCTAGTTTAGTTTATTCAATCGTGGTTCAGTAGAGTCTGATCCGTTTTGACCTACAATGAATAGGATATCAGGTTCACTTAAGTGACCCAGCAGTATTGGCGGTGGAGGTTTTGCACTCGACCGAGTGCTCCCCCTCCAGTTAACCTCCGCCATCTTCGAAGATGGATGGAGGTTACTGTTTTCACCCCTTTCTGTTTGTTTGTTTGTTTGTTTGTTTGTGAACAGTATTCCTTAAAAACTCCTCGACAGATTTCGACGAAACTTGGTGGGGGCATTAGGTATGGTCCAAGGATCATGCCATTAAATTTTTGACTTGGTCCAAAATCCAATATGGCCGCTATGGCGGCCATTTTGAAAAAAATATTTGAATTATTTTTTTTTTTGCATTTCTACATGTTTTAAGTGATTTCCAAACCTCCCCCCCCCCCAAAAAACAAATTTTTTGCAACTTTCTTTTTAAACAAAATTTCGATTTTTCTTTTTTGCATTTCTACATGTTTTAAGTGATTTCCAACCCCCCTCCACCCCCCCCAAAAAAATGTTGGAGAAAAGAACTATAACTGTCAGCACTGTTGACGTCATATTTAATGAATAAGATGTAAGGGCACTTGAGTGACCCAGCAGCGTTGGCGGCAGAGGTTTTGCACTCTCCTGAGTGCTCCCCCTCTAGTTAACTTCAGCCATCGAAGATGGATGGAGGTTACTGTTTTCACCCCTGTCTGTTTGTTTGTGAACAGTATTACGGAAAAACTCCTGTACGGATTTCGACGAAACTTGGTGGGGGGATTAGGTATGGTCCAAGGATCATGCCATTAGATTTTGGTCTTGGTCCAAAAAAATATTTTTTTTCAAAAAAATTTCGATTTTATTTGAAAAATATTTGAATTTTTTTTTTGCATTTCTACATGTTTTAAGTGATTTCCAACCCCCCCCCCCAAAAAAAATTGTTAGAGAAAAAAAAAAATTTTGCAACTTTTTTTTCAAAAAAATGTCGAATTTTTTTTTTTTGGGCATTTCTACATGCGCGTCGATCTAGTCTAGTTTATTCAATCGTGGTTCAGTAGAGTCTGATCCATTTTGACCTACAATAAATAGGATATCAGGTTCACTTAAGTGACCCAGCAGTATTGGCGGTGGAGGTTTTGCACTCGACCGAGTGCTCCCCCTCGAGTTATTTATATATATATATATATATATATATATATATATATATATATGTGTATATTTATTGTTGCGGGTCGGGGTCCGGTGGCGAGAATGACCACTAGGTGGGTGAAGTTACGTCATCTCCCACCAGACTCCCGGAATTGTAGGCCGTTGCTCACGGATAATCTTGCTCGTTAATCTGATAATCGTTGCTCACGTGACGCGGCGGGTCGCTTAACCGACCGTGGACACCAATACCTCAACCGCGTAGCGTAGGGTCTTCCTGCCAGGTGTAATCAGTTTACCTAATTAACTATGCGGTTTCGACTACCGGGGAACCACGCCCTCGGTACGCCTTGCCCGAACCGGATCACTCTACCCACTACAGTAGAGTACCAACTACCAACAACCAACTCCGAGTCGGATGCAGCCGAACGGAGCTGCCAAGGACGTACTGGCTGGAATGAACAGATTATAGGGGATAAAGACCCGGCTAAACTTAGATCCAAACCATGCTGGACCAATGAAGGAAAAGACAAAAACAAACTGGGAACATTTCTGCAATAACTTATTTACACTACGCGAGGAAATTCATGTGGTACAGGAACAGGTTTATTGGTGTGTTATGCAGGGGACAGAAGAGAGATGTAGTGCGACAATTTTACAGCAACTTACAAAAGATAAGAGGACACAGAGCAGACTTGTCGCGAGAATAATACAGGCAAGATTTGCAATGATCAAATAGCTTATACAGTTTTACTTAAAGGACAGGCGCCACACACTCAGACAAAATAAACCCAGTTGAATGGCAAAGGACTTTTGTAACCAGGGAGGGAGGGAGCTGAGGTCGCAGTTATTTTGGTTTGAGGATGGTGAGGATGAGGATGGTGTCGTAATTTATAGATCCCCCTGGGTGGGGAGGGGCCTTGGCGAAGCTGACTCCACCGTTCACCCTGATTTAACAGGGCCTTCATGGGGTCCGACCCTTTCTGGGCGGTATTTCGGCCAGGCCGGGAAAGCCCGCCCACTCCATGCGTGTTTGAGGAAGGTGGACGGTGGTACAGCCAAGATTGAATGGGAATGTTTGGGGAAGCCGAAAAGGAACTGCGGATGTGAAGATTCTGCCTTGGAAAAACGAGGCTCCGGAGATGCAGGTGGACAGTGGATCGTGATGGAGGGGATATAAAGATTTATTAATCTAACTAAAAAAACATCGCAACGCACCCCCTTTTGCTTTCCCACAACACACAAGCAGCGGATCTATCTGCACATATACTTAATGGCATAACTAACTTCGGCACAACTGTATGTTTGTATGCATACAGTTCCTAGAACCGTAACACTATATATATATATATATATATATATATATATATATATATATATACATATATATATATATATATATATGTGTGTGTGGATGTATATACACTGTATATGTAAGTGTTTATATATGTATGTGTATATATATGTATATATATATGTATATATATGTATATATATATATATATATATATATATATATATATATATATATATATATATATATATATATATATATTTATATATATATATATATATATATATATATATATGTATATACTGTATATGTATATATATATACTGTATATGTAAGTGTTTATATATGTATGTATATATATATATATGTATATGTATATACTATATATATACTATATATATATATATATATATATATATATATATATATATACTGTATATGTATATATATATATATATATATATATATATATATACATATATATACATATATATATATATATATATATGTGTATATATGTGTATATATTTATATGTATTTTTACATATTTGTAAATATATATATATATATATATATATGTATATATCTTCTTCTTCTTCTTTCGGCTGCTCCCGTTAGGGGTCACCACAGCGGATCATCCGTTATGATCCGCATAATGATTTGGCATAGGTTTTACGCTGGATGCTCTTCCTGACGCAACCCTGGTCGCCTCTTACGACACAGGGATATGGTACACCTATTCTAACCGGGGCATACACCGGGCCCAGTCCACTGGTACTCACTTCGCCGACCTCGGAAGGATGACAGGCTGAGTCAACCTCCTGGTGTGTATTAATTCAAGCGGCCAACGAGACTTGAACTCAGAACCTTTTGGATCCAAAGCCGCTACCCTAACCGCTACGCCAACACCAGGCTTTAACATATTGTATATATAATGTCATACTTATCTGCTCTGTCAACACAAGTCAATGTCATTGATGTACTATAGACCCAGCTTTGCTCATACAATGTAAGCCATTCTTCTCAAAAAACACAAACAGCCACATCACTGAGCTGTGTTGATGATGACTATGCTGTGTACTTGTGATTAAAAAATAAAAATGCTTTACGATGTACATATATATATATATATTTTTTTTTTTACCACAAGCAAATAGAACCCGTCGCTTCGCTGAAAGGGGGGAGGGGGGGGACAGAGTGTGAGGAAGGGTGGGAGAGTGAGGAAGGGGTGAGGAAAAGTAAGCTTGGAAGGAGGGGAAGGGGGGAGAGTGAGGAAGCAGGAGGGGAGCGAGGCCTCACCTCATGTCGCAATACACTCCGGGAGGGGGGAGGGAGCGAGGACGATGGGAAGAGAGGAGGGTAGTGGGGAGGGGAAGAGGGTGTTCTGGACATGCATTTGATAGGGGGACTTGAAGGAAAGTGGGGCGGGGGGAGGGGGGCTGGTCCCCTTATGCCGGCATTAGTGCAGGATCAAATGAAATTGGGTACGTTAAAAGAGCACGTTCAAACCGGTCACACTAAACAACGCCAGACATCGCTCAGGGATGTCCTGGGGGGGGGGGAGTGGAGGGGATTTGGGAGGAGGTGAGCATGAGCAAAGGGAAAGGGAAGGAAGGGCATTTCCCTTTATTTGTCAAAAAAGCTGCGCCAGTGTTCGTGCCTTAATTTAATTTCCACACATACGATAAGGCCAAAAAAAAAAAAATGTTGCATTGGCGTAACGGGTCACTGAAAAATAGGGTAGGTCGGTCGGGATCTTTTTTTTTTTTTTTTTTCCTAATAAATCCCTCCCAAAATCTCCCCCGGCTCGAGTACCACCCTTTTTGTCGGCGGGTTCTGTCCGAAACACTTCCGGGTTTTTGCGATCGCGATCGCAATCAACAAGATACTTGAAAACGATAGCAAAACAACAAAAATAGCAATAAAATAGGGTCGGCAAAATTTTTCGATAGCAAAAAAACAAAAAAAAAACGTAGGGTCGGCGGAATTTTTAGGGTCGGGCGGTTTACGCCAATGCAACATTTTTTTTTTTTGGCCTAAGCTTGAGGGGAGGGGAAGGGAAGGCAGCATGAGGGGAGAGAAAGGCAGCGTGATGGGAAGGAAAGGCAGCATAAGGGGAAGGGAGGCAGTACAAGGGCAAGGGAAAGAAGCATGATGGGAGGGGGAGAGAAGACGGTGCACTAGAATCACACCTCGTTATCAATTCATTGCAGAAAGTGAGGCTAGGTGGATAAAGAGATCCAAGTGTGGTAAGAAGATTGAGGATTTAGGAGTGATATCTCTTGGAGACAATGATTGATGCTGAGAGGATATTTGCTGAATGCCAGCCCATAAAATTTTGCTTTTGGTGACATGGAAATATTCCTGAATCTCATTGTCTGCAGATTCCGCAAGACCTCTCAGACTATTTGCAGCAATCGCTACTTTGACTTCATCATCCTGGGAATAATCTTTCTGAACTGCATAACAATCATGTTGGAAAGACCAAGCATTGCGTCCAACAGTGCGGTATGGAACAAAATGTTGGGTTATATTTTGTTGCCAAAGTTTTAAATCGTTATAATCACAAATGCTTCTCATTTTCCCCATGTTCCCATCTCTTCTGTACAGGAAAGGTATTTCCTCACCATTACCAACTACTTCTTTACAGCCATTTACACCACTGAAATGATAATAAAGGTAAGTTTGAGGCTGTTTAAAAGGTCTTTCAATCAAGTGCATGCTGATGGAGAAAAATGAAATAGTTTGTTTGTCATCTATTTACCACACAAGTAGCCATGTTGTTGGAGGCAGAGTGGAGTAGAAATTTGTGTCTTGATAATCTAAAATACAAGTCTATTCTGTCGCAAGGGCTGACAGGATAGCCAGGATGTCTGCACACACTCCTCTGAGCTCTATAGACTGGGTTGGAGTCTTGGCCATGCTCTTAACTATCACCCTGGTGTTCACAGGCAGGACAAGGCAAGAATGTGTATGCCATCCATTGGATGGACGTTAAAGTTATTGTCCTATCCATCAGCATTAGTTGGTGGACGTTAAGTAACACATGGTGTGCTTTGTAATGAGTTGGTGAGCTATCGATGGTGCCCTGAACAAATGACAAATTCCTGCCTTGACTGACTGCTGGGAAGGCAATACCAACCCACCCAACATAATGTATGTATGTATGTATAAAGCTTTTATTTCTCTACATTATTAGTACAAATGTTAAGGTGTGTTACTGGAAATGGGTATCAAAGCATGGGGGATGTATGGCTGGCACACCCTGTTTCTCAGGATCCCTATAGCAATTGCTTGTGTGTCACAGGGGTTAATGGTCACCATTCCAGTTGAGACGTGTGTGTGTGTGTATGTGTGTATTTACTGTATGTACATATCTCATACATATAAAGCTCTTTCTAACCACCGACTCACTGACTGATATTAAAGATCGGTACCTTCCGGGTGTCGTAGAAAGCTGAAATTTTGCGTGCCGATGGACATCGGAGCCAGTACACTGGGAAAAAAATCACAGAATCGTCGGACAACATTCATAAATGAAAACGTAAATAAATATATTTTTTTAAAAAGATGCAGGTGAGTGTCCCGAGACAATGGGGAAGCAGGTTCCTGTGCTTACACAATGTGTAAGCACCCCCCCCCCCGCTTGTGTATATACACACTGTACCTTGTGTATATACACACATGACAGTTGTATCGGCAATTAAATATACACACTGTACCAGCAGGGGTACCCTAAAAACACTTCTTTCCACTCACAAAGGAATAGGGGCAGGGGTAATTTAATATTACCTTTCACATAGCTCCAAAGGCTTAAGCAATATGGAGCGATTTTAAAATGGCCCGTCAAGGTTGCCTGTCCAACACACATTCCCCTGAGACTGCCCTGTGGAATTGCAACTGTCATGTTCATGTGACCATGAGACCCAAAACCAAGAGATTGCAAAATAAACTTCGCACATAAAGAGATGTACTGCACTGTACAGTGTGGTTAAAAAGTCCCATTATCCCCTCCCTGTCATATTTATTTATACGTATGTGTACTTGAATATAACTGTCATTAATGAAAAAGCTTTCGGCACAAATGTCAGTGTGTGATTCCTTTAATGGATGTGTTTCCTTCATAACTCCAAAACCATGTAACCTCGTGGCCCAAAACTTTGCATGGATACTAAGGGAACTCCAAGGGAGTGCATGAATGAAAACTGGATGTTTGGGTAAATTTAAACACTCCTTTTTGAAGAAAATTAACTCATCTCATGAAAAAACAAAAACAGGCTTATAGGCTTATAGGTTAAAAACAAAACAAAAACACAAAAAAAAAAAAAAAAAAAACTTGTTCAGCCTGGTCTCCCTTGCAGGGGTCTTAATCTGCCATTTGTTTTGGCCTATTCAAAAATACCTTAGCGATTTTCCACGATGACCTCTCATGGACTAACTAAAGTGTATAATTACAATCTGTCTTCATATTTGAGGTTAGCAGCTGGACTAAATAACGGTCAAAATCTGGAGTGAAATCTGAAAATTTTAAGAACTTACTGATTCTTATTACTAAATGTATTTATATCTTTACTTTAAGTAAGCAAGGCTGTGATCCCTCTTATAAAACTTAACTTTTTCTACAGTTCGGAGAATTATATTGAGTGAAGAAAAGATTAAGGAATGTGCATAAAGTGTAACTTCATTGACTGCAACTAAAATAATTACGATAAAGTGCTCATCAGCGAATGCCTGATCTTCGCCGTATATATCGCTAATCGCCTACCAAGCCAGCCTTTCTTTATCAACAATTTTTTTGGAGTGCATCAAAGCAGGATGTCTTGGTACCCTATCATCACTGCCAGCAGTTATGAAGTGGCAGTTCTAATTATGACTCATTAATTACGAAACACACCAGTACACAAACGCCACACAAAATACACCACACAAAACAAGTCCTGGTTAGGGTCTGCAATCTCTGATTGCTCTTTTTCTTGTTTGTGCATGTGACGGTGTGATTTGTTTGGAGCTACGGTATGTGGGATTCTTTGGTTATATGATTCTTTGGGGAGAGGCTATTCAGGTATTTGCATCGTCTTGTAGAAGAAATTCTCATTTGTCCTCATGTACATTTGAGTCATTTATTTAACAAACAAACATGAACAAATTCAAACAAACAAATACATATGCGCATATGGAGAATTCCAGAGAAACAATAGTCTTCCTCCAAATTCTAAAATACATGAAGATTTAAGTTCTTTATGTAGGATCCAGTAAGACGTAGCTCTTTTTCATTTCCAAACCCTGGTGCCACAGTTTGTCAGGTTTGTGTGTTTCCAGGTAGAGATAATTTTCAGCTTTTGTGCAGCAATCAGCTTAATTTTGAAGGGTTGTAGCATATAATTTCAAAACCAGATGTGTAAATTCTCTCCCGGCACAGGATGACGTCAAGACTGCAGCCCTTTGGGTACCTTGATGGATTACATATAGTTCTATGGTATGGAAGGGGAACAGGTCACTCCGCTTTTGAACAGGCTAGGGAATGATATATAATCTTAAACAATCAGAACTTAGTGAACACATCTGGATATTTCCTGAGACCAACATTTCAATTGAGCTGAAATAATATCTCCAATCAAACTTGCTGGTGCCTTGTATTAATTATTTCATAAAATCCCTTAGTAAGCAGAATAGATTTAAATGACAGGCAATTCTTCTGTACTGAATAATAATTAAAGCTAACTTGAAAGGTCAACCCGTTTTGGACACCTTTACTGGGCAGGTAGATCATCTTTCAATACAGAGAAAGGATATGACTATTTAAAAATGTAAATTAAAATAGATACATGTTCAAGCACATAGAATTGTTATAATCATACCATATTTGAGTACATTTTCCATTAAAGATTTAAAACAATACATTTATTTTTAATCAAGTTTAATTGGCAACATTTTATTATTATTTCTATCACCCTCAAACCCATTATGCTAATTTTGGAGAAATTGCATTGACACTCTACATAACAAGGAAGTTTGAATTTTAGTTCTGGGAAACATTCTCTTTATGAACAAAATTAACATCCTTATTTATCTGATATAGCCTGGTGTTGGCTTAGTGGTTAGGGTTGTGGGCTTGGGATCTTTGGTTTCTGAGTTCAAGCCCTGTCAGCTGCTGAATGTCAGCCAGGTGGGGTTGACTATCATCCTTGCAAGGTTAGCAAAATGAGTACCAGTGAGCTAGTAATTTGGGCATTCCATTAGCAGTGCTGTTCATAACCAGTTGAAAGCATTAAATCATGTCACCAGAATTAGTGGAATTATTAAAAAATATATATCTGATGTCAAAATTAGAGATGACATTCAGTTTTTCTTTTGGTTTTTTTCTTGGACTTTGCTGCATTGGGTATATGATAATGATTTACAAATAAAATCAACTTGATTGTCACACCATGTATACTATACATTACTGTTTCATTAACATTGTTATCTCCTTTGTTTTGCTATTCCGAGAGGCTTGATATCTGTATAAAAAAATACACAATTACTGAGGAAATAATAGTATTCCTTTTTGCAGGTGCTAGCCATGGGTCTTATTATTGGACCAAATGCCTACTTGAAGAGTACCTGGAATATTCTGGATGGCTTCCTGGTCTTGATGTCCTTGATAGATGTTATCGTGTTCTTTGCCTCCAAGGAAAGCCCAAAGATTTTGGGGATCCTTCGTGTGCTGAGGTTGCTCCGGACACTCCGACCTCTCAGGTTGGACTTGCTCTTCACATGTGCTTTACAGGATTGTTTTCATTTAATTACTATCGATATCATTCATTCTGCTCATGTAGTCTGTGCCCCATCACGCCCTGGACACGAGAGTATCATCTATATGTTAAAGTAGCTGGATTTCTCCATTCGTATGTCTGTCCCTCTGTCTGGCACTCTCTTTTCGCTAGGACATCATTATGACATGGGACGTCATTATGGCGTTATGTGAAATGCAGATGAGGTGCAGAGAAGAAAAATGGAAAGAGTTGCATGTCTGTGGCGTTGCTCTGAAAAGAACGGTTGTCAGGATTTGCCCTTGTCGATTGCTCTTTTGCTTCCACAGCAGACAAGACGGAAAACAAGAGACAGAATATGTGAGAAGATAGTCCAAATGATGTGTGAGGAAGTCTGTACATGTAGATGTACTTTGGATTGGCTCTAATGAATCCGCTCAGCATGGTGCCTGAATTGCTTGCCCACCCAGTGATCTGCACCACCTGCTCCGTTCTTCAAGCTCCATTTGTCTTTCGCCCCATACCGCCAACCATGCCAAAAGCATCCCTGTCTTCCCTCCCCCTCACATGGTGTTTTGTAATTGTTTGGCGAGGGAGGAGCCTAAAGGCAGATAAGACTGATGGTAGGAGTTTCCAAGCATCCCCATTGGTGCACGGATGCTTCCCCAAGTGTTCGTCCCACCCACGCGAGGACTCACCACCGGAAATGGTCTCATTCGCTTCTGCACCTCACCTCGCGACTCATCTCTGAGATTAAAATGGGGGCGAGGGTATCTGGTGCCGCTCTCTGGCCACAAACATGTGCTGGACACCAAATGAAGGCCATAATTGAGCAGAGTTCTACGTCTATCCATACGATGGTGAACGGATTTTCTTGCACACTTGCGTTTTAAGCTACACGCCAGAACGTCCCAAGCACAAGCATCTGGAATGGTACATGGCACCCATTGTTCCCCGACATCTCCAAAGGGCAGTGGTGAGCATCCGTGGTGGTGACTGTAGTTGTGGCATTCGTAGCCATGGTGTAGCGGTGAGTTATGGTGAGGTGGTTGAAACGTCATAGCAATGAGTTATGGCGAGATGGTTGAAGTGTCGTAGTGGTTGTGGTGGTTAATGGTGAAGCTAAGCGAGCTTGGATTGATGTAGGGATTTTTTTGTAAAGGCTTTGTGGTGGTTGTAAAAATGTTGCAGTATTGGGGTTCAAGTACGGTGAAGGTCTGAGGTGATGTGCCGTTGGGAAATGCCATGAAGTTTGAACGAGGTTTTGGCAGCATATGCTAATGAAGACTGCCCGTGTTGCTATACGTGCATACCCGAAGGGAAGGTCGTGTGTGTGTGTGCGTGTGCGTGCGTGCTTGCGTTAGGTAAAGTAAAATTAAATATACAGAGGATGAGAAAATACACACCTGCCTAAAAGCCCTCGCAACACATTTTGTCCCATCAACCCATTGGACATAAGGGAAGGGCTATCCAAAACGAATACTAATGAAATAACTGTTTCGGGACCACAATATGTTGTGTGCCATTGCCTCGGGCAAGTGGCGGCTTTGCAGAACTGCAACAAAAAATATATATATATATATATATATATATATATATATATATATATATATATATATATATATATATATATATATATATATATATATATATATATACATACACACAGTAGACTAGGCGTAAGTCGTCACCTTCAGGACCGAGAAAAAAGTGACTACTTAGAAATGTGACGACTTACGCGTATGCGAACATTCTTGACTGTGGGGTGAAGGATGAAGTCGCGCCTGGCCTGGACATGTACGTGTGAGAGGGCGCAACAATCTCTAAGCCGGCTATTGTACCAAAAGGGAAATACAATTCTCGGTGCATAGGTGGGGGTTCATTGGTGAATTGGAAAGTGATCAAGCAAAGATGGAATTCATGAATCAGTTTATCAAAAGTAAAGATAATGAACAACTGTATGACAAGTCATATACCATCGGTGATGGTATATCACCATCGACAAATGTGGAATAAATTGCTGTTGGAATTCATTCATTTGAATGAATGTAGAATGAGTTTTCATATGGAATGAAAACTCATATACCATCGACAAATTACAAGACACACAGTCATCGTGGTGATGACTACCACTCAATACCGATGTGTAAGTGAGTGTAGTGATGTACAAAACAAGCCAATATAAAACCATGATCGGACTTCAACACTAAGCTCGATCGATCCTTTACTCCTTCACCAGAGACTGCATTGCGCAGCCTGTCTACCTCTTCAGATGCATGTGGGACGGCGTGCTGACTGAGCTGAACGCAGCGCAGTTATAAGTAGCCTATCACTGGCGGTGTAAACCAATGAGCGAGCATCACGATTCCTTGAAATCGGGCTTCTCACGAAGCAGCAGTTGCGTGTGACGAGTTAGGTGTGGTAATTTACTTGTTTCCATTACATGGGAACGGACAACATCTGACGACTTAAACGAAGTGATGACTTAGAGATGACGACTTACAGAGGGATGACCCTTTATTCAAAGGGATTTAACACGAGATAAATTCGGGACTTTTTGACGCTGCCGACTTAGGCGAAGTGACGAGTTACACGCTGCCGACTTACGCCTCATCTGCTGTATTTGATGTGTATATATATATATATATATATATATATATATATATATATATATATATATATATATATATATATATATATATATATATATATGTCTCCAATGCTCATAGCAGAGCTAAATTAAAGGGCCCTCAATTTGCTTTGTTTGTAAAAGAAAGGGGAGTGGGGAAGATTTGGGAGAAAAAGGAGGGTGGAGTGGGGTTTAGAGGAGGAGGGGACGTTTCACTCCGAATCTTAAATTTGCCTTTCTTGACTTCACACAAAGTTAGCTTTTCTCACTTGCAATTGTTATGTCAACTCAGACTGTGTGATTCTTTCTTTCTTGGAGCTTCATTTTGGAGCGTTTTTTGTGTTCACCCATTATGCATTGCAGCTGTTAAAATGTTTCTTTTTATTTCCAGGGTGATAAGTCGAGCTCCAGGCCTCAAGCTTGTTGTGGAAACATTGATCTCTTCCTTGAAGCCAATTGGGAATATTGTGCTCATCTGTTGCGCATTCTTTATCATTTTTGGAATCCTCGGCGTGCAGGTTGGTACACATACTGAATTCAAATATTTACTTCCATTTGGAGAAAGAGGCATTACAGTTTAATGAATATGTTATGGATGGGTGCCAGGACAGCTAAATGCTCATGTTTGGCTTTGATTTGTTTAGTTTTGGATTTGCTTTGAAAAGTAGTTCTTGTATTGTTGCAAGAGATGCTGCATCTTGGAACATAATATTCTTTGGATTCTTTATAAGTTTTGGGTAGATGTGCTCGCTTAGTATCACAAAATATCCCATTGTGTGTTCCCAACGAGTAAGAGTATGATTTTTGGAACATAAGATTGTTAGATCAATTCTGCCTGAAAATCAATTATCAGTGATCTGGATGAAACATGGGGTGATGGGCCAAGCAGCCTCTTCCTCTATCTGATTTTATTTCTGTATGCTTGTATCCTTTCTGTATCCTTTCTGCTTGTTTCTTTTTCAATAACGCCACATTATGTTTCATTGCTTTGAATTTTCTCACTGTCTTGAATTATTCACTGGAATTACTTGATATATTCATGTTATTTCCATACAAGGAAATACAGGTAATACATATCGGCAAGTAACTTGAAACATGTGGAGTGTGACGAGCACTCCCCCAATCTCCATTGGACATAGTCCTACACCAAAGCGTCACCTCCAACACAGAGACCTCATCCCATATACTCTGTCGAACAGACAAAGATTACATGGTCAACATGAGTTAAACATCAAACGAAGCTGCCTATCTGGATTTCAGGATTATTTGCCCACATCAGGATAGCATGCTGATAAATATCTAACAAATGATGATTACATTCGTTGTTTATACATCAGATGCACCTCCTGACTGTTATGGTGAGCATCGCTGCGGATTATGTCTCACATGGTAAAACCACATAATCCGCAAATAACAACCGTCCATCTGCCACCCAGACAGCTGAACATCATCTTCATCACCAAAATCCTCCACATTCACACCAAGTGGGGGCATTTTCTCTTCAAAGCTTGCACGCAACTCACTTGGGTTCCTCTTGAGATAAGTCTCTTGTTCAACGAACAGAAAGTTACAGCTGCTGCAACTCTCCTCCTCCACACATCCTTCTTGAGATTGCTTCAATCCTTGTTATTGGAGTTAGTCAGGGGTGTGTACTGGCCCCCACACTTTTCAGCACTTGTATGGACTGGATTCTAGGAAGGATGTCGGAGAGATCAAGCTGCGGTGCATCCTTTGGGAATGTCAAGATCTCTGACTTTGATTTTGCACATGATGCAGTCATCTTTGCGGAGACTTTAGATATCCTTTTGGGGGCTCTCGAGGTGCTGAATGAGGAGTCAAAGCCGCTGGGATTACGGGTTTCCTGGGTCAAAACTAAGATCCAGGCTTTCAATGACATCTTGGATGCTGCTGTCCTGTCTGTGCCTGTTTGTGGTGAGGATGTTGAGGTCGTGGAGAGATTCATTTACCTTGGCAGTGATATTCATGTCTCTGCTGGCTGTGAGTCAGAGGTCAATAGATGTCTGGGTCGGGCCTGGGGAGTCATGGATTCACTGGATCATGGGGTGTGGTGCAGCCGGTACCTGTGTGGGAGGACGAAAGTCCGAGTCTTCAGGTCCTTGGTGCTTCCAGTCTTGCTCTATGAATGCGAGACTTGGACTCTGACCAAGGATCTGAGATGGAGACTTAATTCCTTTGGTACCAGGTCTCTTCAGAGAATCCTTGGCTATCGCTGGTCGGACTTTGTGTCCAACGAGCGGTTGCTGAGAGACTCAAATGAGATTTGTTACCTGCATAGTCCGTGAGCGTCAGCTACGGCTGTATGGACATGTGGCTCGTTATCCTGATGCTGATCCTGCTCACCAGATTCTCTCAGCGAGGGAGTCTCATGAGTGGAGGAGGCCAGTGGGCCGACCTCGTGCCTCGTGGTTGCAGCAGGTTGATCGGAATCTCAAGGAGATGGGGATGGGCCAGGCATCTGCATGGGGGATGGCCAGATGGAGGCCCCTGGAGTACCGGCGGAAAGTGGACGCAGCGACATGCTGCTCTGGCGCATGCTCCCATACCTGACCTGACCCTGAGCGAGTGGTTCATGCTCCTTCACCCTGAGCGAGTGGTTCATGCTCCGTCACCCTGAGCGAGTGGTTCATGCTCCATCACCCTGAGCGAGTGTTTCTTGCTCCGTCACCCTGAGCGAGTGGTTCATGCTCCGTCACCCTGAGCAATTGGTTCTTGCTCCATTACCCTGAGCAAGTGGTTCATGCTTCGTCACCCTGAGTGAGTGGTTCATGCTCCGTCATCCTGAGCAAGTTGTTCGTACTTCGTACTCACCTTGAGTTCGTACTCACCTTGTGTTCGTACTCACCTTGAGCAAATGGTTCGTACTTCGTCATTTTTAGTGAGTTGTGAAATAACACCCAATTTCTGAGCCGTCTGCCATATTAACTTGTTCTCTAAATTACCGAGCCGAGTTTTTTTCTGCACTCATCACATGCTGCTGTTTCTAAATAATGATGTTTGTAAGCATATCCCTGAAACGTCGAGATAAATGTAATGTTGTTTTTCGGTGAAAGCTACTTAAGATTTCTGGGTTGTATACAGAAAGTACTGAAGTTGGTAATTACACTGACTCCAACCTGCCGATTCCCGAAAAATTGCGACTATCGGCCAAGCAAGTGTGTGTGTGTGTGTGTGTGTGTGTGTGTGTGTGTGTGTGTGTGTGTGTGTGTGTGTGTGTGTGTGTGTGTGTGTGTGTGTGTGTGTGTGTGTGTGTGTGTGTGTGTGTGTGTGTGTGTTGTGTGTGTTTTTGTTCATAAAGCATAACATATCCTCTCTGATAACTCCCATACCCTCATCTCTCTCTCTCTCTCCCTCTCATCCTTGCTCTACCTCCTCCCAATACAGTGCAGCACCTTCCTCCCACATCTTTCTCTCTCTCTCTCTCTCTCTCTCTCTCTCTCTCTCTCTCTCTCTCTCTCTCTCTCTCTCTCTCTCTCTCTCTCTCTCTCTCTCTCACTCTCTCTCTCTCTCTCTGTCCCATTCTTGCTCTACCCCTCCCAATACAGTGCAGCACCTTCCTCCCACATCTACTCTCTCATTCTCTCTTTCTCTCTCTCTTTCTCTCTCTCTTTCTCTCTCTATCTCTCTCTATCTATCTCTATCTCTCTCTATATCTCTCTCTATATCTCTCTCTCTCTCTCTCTCTCTCTCTCACTCCTCTCTCCTTTCCCTTCCACCTCATCACTCTCCCTGCTCCTTCTCCCTCCCCCCTTTCTCCCTCCCCCTTTAGTATGACCATCAGCGAAGCGACGGTTGGTATTTGCTAGTGTGTAATAAAGTTGGTTTGACTATATTGCCACCACGAATACCTCTTAAAATTAGTGTTTATGGAACTGCTGAAGTAAACGCTGCCCGTGATGCTGTCCTCATTGCACAACCTGAGACTATCTACAACACAAGGTGCATTATGTGATATGGATGATGAAGCCCAGGAAAAGCAGTTTCATAATATTCTGGGGGGCTTCGAAAAGGGGGAATCAATCAGCACACTTTGTAACACCTGGAACCCAGTCAAACATCTTTCTGGAAAGAAACCTAAAGCTGTTTTTATCCAAGGTGAGAATTGCTTAGATTCCTGGAAAACTCATTTCCAAAAACTGCACTCTTCTGATAATACCAGCATACCCAACAATCCAATTGATCCAATTTTTAAGGTCAACTCCAACATTACTGCTGGCATCTTTTCATCAGTAGAACTTGACACAGCAATGAAACTTGGAAAAGCTCCTGTTCTTGATGGTATTCCAATCGAAGTCTGGCGGCTTCCCAAGTTAAGGAAAATCTTCCTGAAATTCTGCAACAAAACATACCTAGGAAAGTGCCCTCCAGAATGGGGGAAGGCAGGTATTGAACTAATACCCAAGAAAGGAAATTTGACGCTTCCTGAAAACTACCGTGGAATAGGTTTAACTCAAACAGCAGCAAAAATTTACATTAGCCTCCTTCCTAACCGAATTCGCCCTGAATTAGAAAAGATCCTATGCCCGAATCAAAATGGTTTTAGGCCCCTTCAATCTACATCTTCTCAGATCCTTGCTCTCAGGCAACATCATTGAGGAAGTACGCAATCACTGAAAAGAGGCTCTTACATCTGCATATACTTCAGGAAAGCCTTCGACTCCATTGACAGGAATAAACTTTTCCAAATTGTACATGCATATGGCATCCCTGAGTCGATTGTGAAGGCTATACAAGTTACATATGAAAATACCTCTGCAGTGGTATTAACTCCTGAAGGAGAGACTGCACCTTTTCAAATCGACAGTGTTGTTCTGCAAGGTGAACCGCTCGCTCCTTACCTGTTTATCATTGCCTCGGACTATGCCCTAACAACTGTGATTGAAGACACGGATGGTTTAACTCTCTCCTGGCATTGAAGTAGCAGACATTCAGCCAAGCACATTTCTGACCTTGACTTTGCTGATGACATAGCGCTCCTTTCAGACATGTTAAGCGAAGCTGAACTTCTACTTCACAAGGTTGAAACTGCTGCTCGGTCTATTGGGCTTGTACTCAATGCTGAAAAGATGAGGCATATACATGTCAATCCTTCTGCTGAGTGTGCTCTACTTGCTGTTGCTGGAAGTCTGATAGAGAGAGTGAATAACATTAAATATCTCAGCTCCTATACCAACACTCAGCATGACTTGGAATGCAGAAAAGCTCAGGCTTGGACAGCAGTTTATGCCCTCCATAAAGTTTGGGATCTCCAATTCGCAGATGGAGTAAGCTAAGGGTCTTCACAACTATAGTTGAATCGATCCTTCTCTACGGGTGTGAATCCTTGACCCAAACATTGGAGAAATCACTGGATGGTACCTACACCCTATTGCTTCAAAAAGTTCTGAACGTTTCTTGGCAAGACCATATCACTAATCTGGATCTGTATGGTTCTTTGCCCCGTAACTCTGCTATTTTGAGGGAACGCCGCCTTCGCCTTGCTGGTCATGTGATGTGTCATGAAGAACTTGCAAAGAACATTCTACTCTGGAGGCCTGAAGAACCACGGAGAAGGGGTTGCCCCTCACGACCCAGTGAGACATCATCGAGGACACCAGCTTGAGGGGTGTTTATTTAGTAAATGCGATGTCTCATTGAGAATCCTGGAAAGATCTCAACATGCCACCACGATAAGTGGATGATACGAAAAAGAAAAAAAAAAAGACATCTACACTTTAATGTACACCCTATGAAAATTCCTTTGTGGGACGAGGGAGGGGAAGGGGAGTCTAGTAGGAGTGGGAGGAGGGAGGAATGGGGGTGCGGTGGGAGTCTGGAGGGGGTGGGGTGGACTGGGACTGGGATGGAGAAGTTGTGGGATGAGGGAGGTGAGGGTGGGAGGAGGAAGGGGAAGAGGTGGGGTGTGAGTCCAGAGTGTGGTGGGGTTGGAGGAAGGAAGGTAAGGAGTAGGGTGGTAGTCCGGCAGGACAGGCGTGGGGTGGGAGAAGGCAGGGGTGGGGTGGGAGTCGGGAGGGAGGAGGTGGGGTGGGATGAGGAAGGAGAATGGGTGCCTTTGCTAATGAACGTGTGTGTGTGTGTGTGGGTGTGTGTGTGTGTGAGTGTGTGTGTGTGTGTGTGTGTGTGTGTGTGTGTGTGTGTGTGTGTGTGTGTGTGTGTGTGTGTGTGTGTGTGTATGTATGTATGTATATATGTATTCAATTGCTATGGAAAGGGAAAGGTGCAATAAACATGCCTTCACTGCAGAATGTCTCTTCTTCTTTGGCAGCTCTTCAAAGGGAAGTTTTTCTTCTGTGACACAGATGATGTCACCAACATAACCACACATGCTGATTGCTTAAAAAGCAACCATACCTGGCACAGGCACACGTACAACTTTGACAACTTGGGGAAGGTTTGTCCTTTCATTCTTATTTCACATTGCACAAACTTGACCACCACAAATTCAGCAAAGGTTTCTACACAAATATTAAACTTGTACTTCAAAGCTAAGAAATATGAATCTCAAATATAATTAGCACATGTGCTGTATCTCCATGTATTATCGGAAAATGTATTAAAATCATACAAATCAAAATTTAAGAGCTTTTGCTCACAAGCAGGCAATGTATATGGCACCATTGCAAGATTATGTTAACCCAGTCATCCCATCTGCTTGTTTTCAGTTGTGGACTTGAAAGATTCTGCTGTATCTTTCCTCACATGTAGTCCACTGTTCTGGTAAAATTCCAAATTCCTGTCTGGGTCAGGACTGGGTCATAAACTGCTGTTTGTCTGCAATAGCTTTGCGAAACTGCGGAAAAATAATTTCTATTAATACAAATACAGGATATGTCAAAGTCTTACAAAAAGGTGATGCTATAAAAAGGTCTAATTATTTTGTATGTGTATTCCTTCCCCACTCTCTAACTGCTTTCTCCAGGCTTTAATGACATTATTTGTAATGTCTACCAAGGATGGCTGGGTGGATATAATGTACAACGGTCTGGATGCTGTTGGTGTGGATCAACAGGCAAGGCTTTGTGTCTGATGAGAAATGTCCTCAATGATTCCTGTTGTCGTGATAACTGGCGCCGCGTGGGCATTGCGTCCTCTCATTGCGGCACGAGAGATTCAGCTTTTTGTTGCGATAACAAAACGCACGCTTGTTCTTTATTTTGTATTCTCATTGTGTACATTTCGCTCTTCCATTACCACTTTTTTTTATCAAGGTCACTTTATATTAAAATAATGTCTCCAATTGTTCAGTTTCTACACAAAAGATAAAATTTGTGAATAGCAACAAAAGTCTGAGATGGAGCCAAAAGGTGTTGGATCAAACATAGAATATGGCAAAACAATTTTAGTTCTCCGATGAACCCCGACATTATATACAAAAAAAATGGCATCACTGCGAACTGAACACTGTTTTTCTTTTCCATTGCCATTCATTTCGTTATTCATTTCGGCCAAGCATTTAACATCAACATGCACAGAGATTGATATAATTTAAAATATTAGGTGTAATGTTAATGTGCAAATGATTGTGTGTGTGTGTGTGTGTGTGTGTGTGTGTGTGTGTGTGTGTGTGTGTGTGTGTGTGTGTGTGTGTGTGTGTGTGTGTGTGTGTGTGTGTGTGTGTGTGTGTGTGTGTGTGTGTCTTTTGTGTCAGTTGTGATTGGTTTCTTAAAACAAGCCTATTCCAGGATGAAAGCCTCCCTTAACTCGTGTTGGGAGGGATGTTTGTTCGACTCATCACTGTTGACAAGTGTGAGTTGGTGAGAACGAGTCGTCATGGGAATCAAAACCACCCTCATCATTGGAGAAGGAGGCCAGTCTTTAACCACTCGACCAAACAGCCAGATTAGTTCTTTAAAAAATTATTTTAGCATTTGAGATGATGTGACTTAAGAAAAGGTAACGGAGGCACAATCGACTTGTATCATAATGAATACGTGCAAAAGGGATTTTTCTTTGAACATCATAGATGGTTGCAATTGAAGGATGTTAAGCTGATCGTGAAGATGAGGGGAAATTGGTTCCATCACTATACAGGTTACCAAAAATACATAAACAAGACACCCCACTGACACTGATTGTCTCCTTCGTAAATGCACCATCATATCGACTCTGGTTACTTGGCACGCATCGTTGGCACATTGTTTGAAAAAACAGAAAGAACGGTTAAAAACAGCTTTGAGTTTGGGAAAAAAATTGAAAGGCATTATGATATGAGATGACCAGATTATGGTTTCTTTCAACATGATTTCCCTGTTCACCAACATCCCTGTGGGCCTTGCAATCCAAGCTACAACAGAACGTATTGAACAATCAGACATATGTTAAACGAGGTGTGGAACTTGACTTGGAATAATGACATCACAAATTTACTTAGAAACCTGCCTCAACAGCACAACCTTTCTTTACAATGGAGAGCACTATCAACATATTTTTGGCACTGCAATGGGATCACCGGTATCCGCGGTCATGGCAAACTTGATAATGGAGGACCTTGAAAGCAAACTTTTCACCAAAAATGTGCCTTGATTGCCACGTTTCTGGATCAGATACGTTGATGACATGTTTGCGATTGTTCACTGGGACCATGCTGACCTTCTTCTCGAGCATCTGTTACACCGCCTATTGATGATGATGGTGGATTTGTAATGTAATCTTGGTTTTGTCAAGTGTGTTGTTTGTGTGTGTGTGGATGTGCTGAGAGTAAGCGAGATTAAGAGATGGGGAGAGGAATAAGGAGATAAGAAGAAGAGAGAGGATCTAGAAAGAGAAGAGTTATAAAGGAAACTCGAACCTGCTTCACAAACACAACACATTTTCCTTGTCCACTGATATGATGGGAGTTGTAATTTATCTTCACAAAATACTACCGATATATCTGAACTCCAGTGTTCCTTTATGTGTTGGAATGTAACTCCCAGAGGTCTTCAAAAACCGCAAATATACCCACATACACATACTGGTATGGACTTAAAAAATTTTTTTATTCAAACATGCCCTCTCTATAGTTTTTACTCAGTATGGTTCTTTTAATTTAGCCTTTTCAGCACGATATAATTTTGTTATCTGCAAGCAAGAACTCTCAGTTTACTTCCTTATGATTGACCACAATTTATATTTTACTTCTGGTTGATTTGTGTTCATCACATCTTTTTCCTGTTTGCTTCACAATGCTAGAATGTCAGGCTCAAATCCCATATCCTTTGTTCATTTGTTTATTTTCTCCTAATGTTTTTAATATTCATAAAATTACTTTGTCTTCTGATGTCTCAGTCTTGCATACAGTAAACCTACAGTAAGAGCTTTCTATGTGAACCTTAAACAGTGTAACGAAAGTGTTTCTATATTTTCCGATCTGATCATATCATGGCTTTTATTTCATCTTTTAAGTGCCTTCACAAAAACGAGGTTTCTATTCTGCTTCGGTCCAATTAAAATAGTTCCTGAAATTTTTGGAGATCTGTTCAGTGTTCTCGCTCTTCCACGAGCCTTGACTTTGTGTACAAAAAAAGTTATTCAATTCAATAATTACATTTGCAAGATTTCCTGCTTCATCTTTGTAATATTTAAAGTCGATTCATTTGAGAAGAAAATTGACAAAATAGTTCACCCTTTTTTAAAAGATTTTCTTTCAAAACACTGATCCAGTTAAAACATTATCAAAATGTGATCCTCAATATATTTATTCACATTTAATGATAATATGCAATTGATTCACTCATTTAGTAATTCTTCTTTGACCCCAACACCCTTGACCTCACTTGATCCCATTATGCTTGCAGCCTCAAAGAAACCACAATCCCTGGATGTTATTCTTTTTCATCTCGTTCCTGCTTATCGTTGGCTTCATTGTACTGAACATGTTTGTTGGCGTCGTCGTAGAAAACTTTCAAAACTGCAGGCAGCAGCAAGAGGAAGAAGAAGCACAACATTTGGAGGAGCTTCGCCAACGTCGTCTTCAGAAGAAGCTGAAAAGTAAAGATTATTATTTTATGCTCGCCTTCTTCATTGGACAATACATCAAGTATAGAAAAAGGTCAATCAGACCATTCTGCCTGTTGCACCTTCTTCTTGTGAATGCATCATTCTTTTTCTCTCTGCTCTTTTATCATCAACTGAATCGTTACAACTAAGATGAATACTATACTTTGTCAAAGCAATCGGTCTGCATCGACAGACAAATCAAAAGATTGGTTTAAGGGTGCGAACCGCCATGAGAAGCAAAGTAATGCTGACATTTCAGACATTTACTCTTTGTTGGAACAAAAGGGCTCTCTCCAATTTTGTTCTTTAGTTCATTATTTGTTGAATCTGCAGGTGTATTTTGGTTTTTTTTCAGAGCAGTGAGGAGCATATAAACACATATTTACTATTAGCATTATATGCAATGCCAAGCGGAAGACAAGGAAACAGGCTACCAGATGTCATGCTGCTAAAAATACTTCATGGAGATTTGACTGAAAAACAGGCCCTGTTAAAGTTGGGAAATTTTATGACCAGTCGATGAGGGGGGGTGGGGGTGGGAGGGAGGGCATTCTTGGCAAAACATGACACTTGACAGGCTTATCCTATCTCCTTTTCTTCTTGTAAATTTCCTGACTTTTTTATTGAAAAACTTTCAGTAAGGATTTTTCAAACAATTTATCAAGCATAATAAATGTATTATTAAGTTCATGGCTCTTTGACAGAAACACAATGAAGTGATTTTTTTTCTGCCACGAGGATTTTTCTTTTCTGAATTATGACACACCCCCAGTGTTCAACACAAACAAAAAAAAAAAATTCCAACTGAATCTTGTGAAAATACAATGGTTGTTAAAATCTTCCAAGTTGATAAACTTCAGCCATGGATTACAAACAGTCAAGTCAGTTGTTTATCAGCAACTTTCTGTTCCACGTTCTTTTGAACTCTGGTCCGGGGTTCCTTCACGTGTGATGCTGGTTCGTGAGTTCCTCCCTCCAAATCATAAAAGCTAAGTTTCCTGGACAAAATATGTTATGTTTTTCATTGGGGTTTTTTATTCTTGTGTTGCTGTTCATTTTTCCATGCCAAACCGTACCTAGATGTGTTGAATTGTCAAATTTGTGTCCCTGTTGAAGTTAGGCCAACATGTCTTGAGCCAGATAGTTGGCTTGTTGCTTTTGTCTCTATTTTCGTTTTCACTCCTTTTCTCCTAATATTGTCATTGCTGAACTCAATTTGCCTTACACATTTCCTTCTTCATTCTTGCTTTGTGCTTCGTTTTCGCTCCTTTTCTCCCAATATTGTCATGACTGAGTTCAGTCTGCCTCAATCTGCCTTACACAGTTCCTTCTTCATTCTCTATCCCTTCTCCTAGTCAATATCCCCAAACTGAATTGTCACTGAATTGTCACTGAATAAAAAGATTTCTTCCTTTGAAAGCTCTTAATAAAATTTTAAAAACTGCTTTAAAAAAGGCATTTTATAATGCCTCACTCTTCTCACTATTCTGTCAGGACCAATCCAAGTATTATTCTTCTTCTTCATCAAAATATTTTCCTCATCTTCTTTTTCGCAAGGATTATTTTCCAAAACCTTTTCACTCCTCAACGCTTAGTTCATCCACCGTCCTCTTGTACCTACTGCTCCACTTTCCTCCATCGTGTTTTCAATGGAAAACATTTTTCCACCCCCCTCCCCCATGAATTCTGTCTCTGTATGTCCAGTTTGGGATTCCTGAAAACTCATTTTTGGAGAGGTTGTGTGCACACAACAATCAAGTCCCCATCACATCCACCAATGGTGGCAAATCCCTCCATGTCAATACTCTCCTCACTCTTTGCTTCGTCCTCGTACAAATCCCCTCTCAGCTTCCCCCATGTGCCGCCCCAATTCAGCTTCCCCCTGCCCCTACCTCTCTCATCCCCCCCTCCTCCCTGGTCACTCCTCATCCTGGCTCCCCCTTCCACCCCGCACCCTCCCAGTTTTCCCCATCCTGCATCCTCCCAGCTTTTCCCTGCCCCACACGTTCCCACGTTCGATATCGTCTGGCACCCCACGTTGCTTTCCAAACTCTCTTCCAATGGCATCCAAGGTCAACTCCACTCTTGAGTGACTGACTTCCTCTACTCTCGTAATCAACGTGTCTCTCAAGGGAATCCTTTCATCTCCTCTCCCAGTAACCAATGGAGTGCCCCAAGGTGGTGGTCTCAGCCCCATCCTATTCCTAATCTTCATCAACGATCTCTCTGACTGTCTGGAAAATCCTCTTCATCTATTTTCTGATGACTCCACCCTCTGCCGTGACATCCCTCATCCATCTGACAGACAGGCAGCAGCCCCTTCCCTCTCCTCAGACCTTGACAAAATCACAAACTGGTCAAACACTTGGAATATGTCTTTCAATCCTGAGAAATCTCACACTTTCACTCTCTCTTTCTTTCTCTGAAAGGACCGTGTGGCAAATCCTCCCATATACTTTCTTAACAATCCTCTTGAAGTTCAGTCACCCAAACCCTTGGGTCTCACCATCAGCCATGATCTTTCTTGGGCAAACAACATTTCAAAGTTGGCCTCCAAAGCCAGCCTCCGACTGGGCATCCTCCATCGGTGCAGAATCCTTCCTTGGCATACCTGAACTCTTCTCCACCTGCAAGGCCTTCAGCCACAGTTTTATGGAATACTGCTTTTCCCTCTGGTTTGGCACCGCTGCCTCACACCTCGCTTAAGGCCCGGTCACACCTTGACGTTTTAGCCAGCGATGGCAACGTATTAAAATGTATGTAAAACGCTGGCTTACGTTGAACTTTTGATGTTTTTTTTTAAAGATTCGGACGTATTCATAGCAACTTGGTCTTATGTATAACGCATTGGTCACAGACACAGAACGTTTCGTTGTGTTATAGATAACTTATACCAACGAATGCTGAACCTGTTGTCGGCCTACACAACCGATGCCCAACGATAGTCTAACTTAGGCATAGCGCGTTGCATGTATCGCCGACGATGTCGTGACGTAGCCTATTAAAAGGCTAACGCACAACGATTCGAATCATAACTGCCGTAGAAATGGAAGTGACAACATCGCGGTCACACCTTGGCGATCTTGCCAGCGTATGCCGACCTAAGAAAAATGTGTCTAAAATGTTGGGGCACGTCAAATACGGTATGAGTAAGTTTGGTATACGTGAGTACAACGCTAAAGTACGCTATCATACGTCGTAGTAAGTAGAGTACGTCAAGAAATTTTAAACATGTTCAAAATTTTTGAACGTACTCGGCGTATGACACACATTCCGCATGCGATGGGGATAAGTTTTACACACGATATGTGGACGCTTACACACATCCACAAACGCTACTTATAAGCTACTCATAAGTCGAAACACGTCACGGTAATGTCTTTTTTACGCGAAACTTATTTCTCACTTATGTTTGACGTGCTTTGAACCAATTCTTTACGTAGTCCCAACACACATCGACGTATGTAAACGTATTCCAATGACGTCTTCCGGTCGACAAAAAAAAATAAATGAACGTGTTTCTAGCTTACAACTGCCATATAAAGACGTGTTCCCAGCGGTTTTGGGAATTGGTATATAAAAATGCTGCTCATAAAAGGGGAACCCAACAGTGTTTTCGAGTCCTTTTTGAGTCTATGTCCATGTCAGCAGTAACAGTATCAGTATCAGTATTAGTATTAGTAGTAGTTTGTTCATGTTGGCAGTAGTAGGCGAGTGTGAGGGGGAGGGTGTGGGTTATGATGGATCGTCCTTGCGTCCGCGTGTCCACGGGTAGGAGACATTTTTCACCATTGTTCGAAGTTCTTCGCGGCTAATTTTTTATGGGGCTTTTTCAACAATGAGCTATAGCTTGTTTTTACGATTTAGGTCTATTCATAACGGGTTGGACAAATGCACAATGAACTAATAATGTGCATAGAGCGCTTTGATTACTTATAGATACGATATACCAACGAATAATTATCGTGAAGCCGGCGTTCACAAACTTTGCCCAACGATAGCCTAACTTATCCATATCGTGCGGCAGTTTATCTTTGCCGGTGACGTAGGGTTTGCTATTCATAGGCTGCCACTCAACGATTTAAATGGCTGCATCTCCACTATTGAAATTAGACGCGTGCGCTCAACAATTGGATATTTTTTACACTCAACAACTTTTAAACGGTACCACTCAGCTATTTTCATTGTATACAATGAACGATTTAAGTTGCTGTCACTCGCCTTTGTTTTTTGACGCTGGCGCTCGGAAATTTTAATCGTTTCTATTGAACGTGCTAAATCGCTCAAACCCCACTATTGAAAGTAGACGCTTGCGCTCAACAATTCGATTTTTTTTACACTCAACGACTTTTAAACGGTACCACTCAGCTATTTTCATTGTTTACAATGAACGATTTAAATTGCTGTGACTCGCCTTTTGTTTTTTGACGCTGGGGTTTGGAAATTTGAAGCATTTCTTCTGAACGTGTTAAAACGCTCAAACTCGACTATTTTAAATAGACGCTGCCGATGGACAATTGGAATCATAGCCAAGCTAGACATCGAAGTGTGAACATCCTCGTCATGTCGAAGAAAAGTTTGAAGAATGCTGCAAATAAGTGTCCTGGCCGTGGCCGTGGACGCTGACGCAAGGACGATCCATTATACCGACGTCTTTCAGCCTATGAGTAACTTAAAAGTAACGTCTGTCGATGTGTGGCAACGATCGCGTAACGTGCCAACAACACGTTAATCATAGGTTAGAAATAAGTTTCGGGTACGCTAAACATTACCTCGGCGTGTCTCAACTTATGATTAACTTACAAGTAGCATGTGTTGACGTCTGTCAACGATCGCAGACCGTGCATACAACTTGTGGCCAGCATAGCGGAACGTGTGAGTCATACGCCGGCATACGTCGTGAAATTTCAAGCATTAAAAAATTTGAGGACAACCAAAAAGTACAACGTTTAAAGCCAGCATACAACGACGTATGGCAGTGTTTTTCAGCGTGCTCTCAATGTTATCAAAAGTTACCCATAACGTATTCAACGTGTGCCAGCGTTTTAGAAAAAAAATTCAAAAATCGGCATACGTTGGCTAAAACGTCAAGGTGTGACCGGGCCTTTAGCTTGAGAAACCAAGGCCTTCAAGATAATTGGAATCTCATGCGATGATGTTGAGACTATGGGCCTATCAATTTGCCATTGCAGACAAGTCGGTGGTTTCTCTCTCTTCTTTTGCCTCCTTTCTGGTCTTGCACCCTCTACCCTCTCTTTGCTTTGTTCCCCCCCCCCTCCCCAGGTTTCTGCAGGGTCAAAAAACCCCAAAACCCTCTTCGTGAAACTCCTAAAATGCAGAATCACTGCTCACCTTCACTTATTCGGTCCAATTTTTCCAGTTTTTCCTTCCTGAGAGTTTGCTTCTGTATCAATCTTGTCCACCCCCTGTGTCCTCCCCTTCCTCTCATTCTTCCCCACATCCCATATTCATCCAAGTCTCCCTCAATTTTGACCCTCAACTCTGCTGTTGGTGTGTTCTCCCACCTCTCTTTCTGCTGTTCCTTTTGATCTGTTGTGTGTTCTGTATTCTCGCTCTTCCATGAGCCTTGACTTTACAAACAAATCAAAATAATATATTTTTGCAGCATTTCACTTTTAGATACGAAATAATTAAGAGTTAAAATAATCTTCTTTTCTTATCGACTTAGTTTTAAAAGTTTCTCAGTTTTGGAAAAATAAAACAGTCCAATGTGACAGTTAATGTCAAATCAACAAACTTTTGGAGATATTTTTTGTTTCGGCTCTTTCTTTCTTTTAAATTTGAAACTATTTTTACAGTGATCCAAGGCTCATGGAGGAGCATGTACATAAATCACAGGAAAGGGTAATTCAGAGATATTGCTGTTCTTTTTACAGAAATTACAAGAACATTAGTTTGCATTGGACAAATTAGCACACAATATCACTCCTCAGACCATGATTATTTGTAATTGATATCAATTATTTGGGCAGTGTGGTTAAAAGATGGCTTTCCAAATTTGCAGATGACACAGAGCTTGGAGGTAAGATGATAAGGAATAACAAGGAACTATGATGCAGGAGGAATCAATTTGGTCCATTATGCCTGTGCTACACCAACACCAGACCAAAAAATATCTGTCTCACACCAGACTCAATCTCAATAGGGGAAGAGTGATGTGCCAAATATACACAAAAAAATTATATTTCAACGACAAAATTTTTTTATTTACCACTATAATTCTATCTCTTTTTTGGGGGGGGGAGTGAGGCAGTGGGAGTGGTGATGTAGGCAATATGTCCCACAGACATCAGGGTTGAGACCGTCCCACAGACACCACACTCGCTACACATGCATGTTAGGGTTAAGTACGACTACCCATCTACATGTAAGCTAAATACAAGTCGTGCCAATACTCCCGTACCCCTCAATCTCCAGTGCTTCTAGATACCGATGTAATTTAAAACGACCTACTCTTTCTGCTGCCTCTACCTTTCCAGGGAAAATATTCCATGCATTAACTACTCTCTGAACATAGATAGCAGATGTGGTGGGGATGTGATCACATTAAGGAAAGTCGACATCTTTTCATAGATGGGGGAAAAGATTGGCACATGCAATTTTAAAATTTGGAAATGGAATGTGCTGGGGATGGGAAAGAATAATAAAAATAGCCACTACTGAATGCAAGGTGCAGTCTTGGAGCATGTGACATAACAGAAGGATCTGGGGGTGCTAATGGAAATTGAGAGAGAAGGAGCAGATAGTACAGTGCAGGCAGCTATTGGTGAAGGTAATATGGGACTAGGTTATATTTGCTGGTGATAAATTACAAATAAAAAGAGGTTATGTTAACATTGAAGAGGAATTTAGTGAGACTTCATCTCGAAGGTCGTGTAAGGGCAGCTGCCATAGAGAGGGTTCAGCAAAAAGCAACTAGATTTATTCTGGGGCTAGCGAGATCAAGTTGTGAAGAAGACAGGACATTATACTGTACTTCAGAAAGCAGGCAATGTACGAGAGCGTCTGATCGAGATGTTCAAGATAATGAAGGGTATAGACAAAATAAATTCAGAAGTCTTTCAGGGGTCACGAAACTGCATTATGTCACAGAATGGGCAAAGACACGGTCAGGGGGCACAGCCTGAGACGAAAGCAAAACAGAGTTTGGATGGTTGTAAGACAGGGATCTTTCACTCAGAGTAATTGATGCATATAATGGTCTCCCTGGAAAGGTGGTGGTAGCAGAAACAGAAAATAGTGAGATATACCTGTAATGAGAAAGGTACCGAGAAGCAAGGGAGATCGAAGCGAACATGTACATTGGCAAATAGCTTTGGTACGGATGAGTGATTGTACACATGCAGTGATTGTGATGAAGTGTGAGAGGGTCTCGTTAAGAGGTGAATGTGCTGTTGGTGTTTCTTCTTTCCTCATGCAATAACTGTGATTATTCTCCTTACCCCCTAAAAAAACAACTCGGTAACTTCGAAAAATAATAACCATTTTGGCGTGTGTGAGCGTGTGTGCGTGCGTGTGTGCGTACGTGCATATGTATGTACGTTTGGGAGTACAACATTTAAAAATAGCTGAAAGACAAAAGACATTGTCAAAACTTTTCATCTTGCAGCTCGTCAGGACACACAAGAATAAAGGATATGCAGATGCAAAATTAAAATAATATATTTGCTTAGACAATTGGAGATTGACTCTTAGGACTGTTACTGACAAATATACACATAATGGCTGAATCGATGAAGAAACCGATGATATCCCATTATAATGAAGCAAGGTCAGGACAAGTGGAGTGTTTGTACAAACTCTTTTTGTTTACAAAGAACAAGAGCTTGTGTGTGTATAAATGTGGCTTCAAGAATACGTAAATGTGCTTCGGTACATGCACCTGCCACAATCTGGAACTGTTCAGTGTGATGATCTTGGGAACATTCAGGATTGTTCAGGAGGTGCTGACCAGTGGAAGAATCACCTTTTTGAGCAGGCATTCTTGTTGGGTTCTTGCATGCACAAGTTGGTTGGATATGGAATTCTATCAATCAATAACAAGGGCTGCGTGGGACTCTGTTCCGGCGCTTTCACCGCTCACAGTTTGGAGTGGCACATTATCTGGTATATAACCAAAACGTTTTCAATCATAAGTGTATGAAGCTTGCTATGTTGCCCTGATGATGCCCTAACAAAGGCGAAACTGGTTGGTAAACTGCATTTTCCATGCACTTGTGATAGTATCTGGAATTAAATATTTGTGTATATATATATATATATGTATATCTTTATATATATATATATATATATATATATATATATATATATATATATATATATATATATATATATATATATATATATATATATATATATGTATATCTTTATATATGTAAAGATATGTATATTATATCTTGATATATATATATATATATATATATATATATATATATATATATATATATATTGTTACGTCTTGGGGGGGGGGGGGGTATGCATTCAAAGGGTAATTAGGATGTTTAATTAGATATGCCATGCTGTTCCAGTTGTACCAGGATCTCGATGTAATAAGTATCAATTCAGTGGTGATAAATTGTCTAGTAAATGACCATTTCTTTAAGGGGGAAATGATAATTGTCATGTAATTAGATAGGGAGACAGGTTAGGGTAAGTGTTTATGCGTATCCCCTTTTAGTATTCCCTGTCGGCTTGCCGTGACGTAACAGGACAGTGCTGCGGATGGCTCCGCCACTTGATCACGATTGGCGGAAGGCGACGGCAGAGGGCCAATAAAAGGGCTTGATTGGAAGTGACGAGGACTCGAGTATAAAAAGGTTCTGTTCGGGAGAAGAAAAAAAGTCATAAAAAGAAAGGGTCTGGTCGAGGCTGTTGGTCTCTGAGCGCGCTCTTTCGTTGCGCTGGTTCGTTCCTGGATTCATCGTGTCTCGTGGCCTTGCTGTGCCTCGTGCCTCACCTCGGTTGGCTCGGAAGTTCTGCTGGCTCAGAGTACGGGACCGAATGGCGGGCGGACCTGCCTCCCTCTCCTGCTCGCATCTTGGCACTAGAACTGGCTCCCTGGCGGCTGTGAGCGGTCTTGGGCCTACACCAGGAGGTCGACACCACCAGAAACAGCACCACGGTGGCTGGTTGGAGCTCACAGGCCGAAAACCGCGGTTCTGCGCGGAAGGGCTGACGGAACCTTGGCACCACCGTGTCTCCTGCCCCTGACGAGCGCAACGCCAGCTTGTCCGGCATTAATTCAGTGAGTGTTACGTCGACACCACGGGCAAGCCTGACCACTAGCTACGTTGTGTGTGTGTGTGTGTGTGTGTGTGTGTGTGTGTGTGTGTGTGTGTGTGTGTGTGTGTGTGTGTGTGTGTGTGTGTGTGTGTGTGTGTGTGTGTGTGTGTATACACCTGGCGCCTTCGAGGGTTTGAGATTTGTATATCCATTGGAATTGTTTGTGTTTCCCCCACGCACGAACCCACACCACCTCCCGTCGAATCGCCCCCGAATCCCTCCTCTTGCCGAGTCTTATTATCGTTCTGGTTAGAGAAATAAACATTATTAACTCAGTGAAAAGCGACTCGTGCCACCTTCCTCGTCCCGTTTGCTGTAGAGCGATTAAAACCGCCATCCTCGGGTTATAAAAAATAAACTGCCTCCATCGTTTCGGCTCATTCTATGTTGGCGGGACTGTTCAAGTCCCATGGACGTCACAATATGTATATATATATATATATATATATATATATATATATATATATATATATATATATATATATATATATATATTGTTGCGGTGACTGATACCGAGACACCAGCTTGTCACTCAGGGGGATTAATCCCCGGTTGTCCTTGGTAGAGCCGGACCTGGGGCCACCGCTCACAATTAACGTTATGGTACGGTGGGTTGTTTTAAAACCACGAATGCCACCCAGTCACGTGGATACTCGGTGAGAATGGTTATCCTGAGCATACAGTTAAGAGATACATGCACAAGTTTCTAAACATGACAAAAGATCAGAAGATTGGTCCAGACAAATGTCCAGTCTATATCAGGATGCCCTGGAAAGGGAAATCATCATGAAGGTTTGAAGTACAAATCAAACATTGTATTAAACTCGTTTCTGGCTGTGCAACCCCGAGTAATCTTTACCTCTCGCCGTTTGTTGACGTCAATCAACAAGGATGTGCTACCCACCTCACAAACCAGCAATGTTATGTATGAGTTTTAGTGCCGATGTGAAGCTCGGTACGTGGGCCGCACAACACTAAGATTGGCTGATCGGATCAAACAACACATCCCTTTGGTGATTCGAAGAAAGATTGTGAGGGTTGGAACACAACCAGTGCGAGCATGGAGAAATATCCAGCAACCACCGGCCACTGTATCTGCTTCATCTGCCATTGCACAGCACCTGGTTGCCAACCCTCTCTGTGCAGACCAGTACAATGCAGATATGTTCAGGATATTGAGCCGAGGTCAGAGCTCATTTCATTTATGTATGTTGGAAGCAACCTTCATCCTTCCCACCGATCCAATATTATGTCATCAAAAGGAATTTGTACAATCTCTGTGTCTCTTTCAGCATGGAAAGATCAAGGGAAGTACGGTAACAAATGGTGAATGGAGCTTAGGGGAAACCCATTCCCCCTATCTCCAGGATGCGGTTGCAAATGTCAATCATCGACGAACTCTGCTCCAGCCAACGGGAGCTCGAGGTGAAGAATATGAGCCGACCAATGGGCGTTCAGATTAACCGTGACGTCATTACGGTTGAACCAATCAGTGTCTACCTTATTGAGACCTGCGAAAAAAGCACGCGCCTTCACTTCCTCCTTCACTTACTGCGATTTTTACCCTGAAGAGTGCAGCACGAAAAGCTTCGGTCACTATTATGTTGTGTTTGTATCCATATTAAAGGTCCCATGATACTCAAAACTTTCTGGTTATTTATATATTAACTTAACCATCCTAGTGAAGAAATCGCCCATGTTTCTTTTTTTAAATCAAAAATGGGATAATTAGACCAATATTTCAAACATTTCTGGTGCTTTTCACAACTTGCTATGCCCCGCCCCTTAAAAAAGTTGACTTCAGCGAACCACAGCGTTAACGTCATCTGCAGAAACTCGCACACAGTGGATTGACTAGAGATGTCACGCGCCGTATAAAGTACGTACAAATGCATTGTGCCCATGTGTTTGCTATCTCACTGATCGTCTTAATTCCTGTGATTGTTTCGCGGAAAAGAAATTCTGCTTCTGAGTCGTGTATGCACAACAATCACGAGGCAATTATTTATCCCTTTACTACCTTGTCGTAGTCGTGTACAAATCCAATACATGTACGCACAATAAAGGGCTATACCATGTCCACAAAATATTAAATGTGACTGTTGAACGTTTCCATTAAAAAAGAAACTTTCAAGGACATACAAGTAAAATACTAAAGATTAATATTGCATCATTTCAAGGTGCAAGGAGATAATTTTAAAATCAAACAATGTGAAAAACCTGCACCCACATTTAGCAGCTTATTGAATTGTTCGTTGAAACCAGCCTGCTGGGATAGGTACGATTCCACATACATGCAAGCCAGGTATGGCTGCACTCGACATACATGGGTTTATTCTAAAGTGAAGGTACTGCTTCCATCGGCTTGCTATTCATCAACAATTAGCCAAAATGCTGTAATAAATGAACAGGGAAAAATATGTTGGCACAACTATGAAAGACAAATTGATCTGTCCTATTACACGGCCTCAAAGCCTCAGAACTCTTGCGTGTTGACTTTTACATTGTGTGCATGCTAATACAAGTTACTTGTCAACTCTAGAGTCTAGACTCGTCCGATAAATCTGACGTGCCGTAGCTTTCTTTTATTATTCTCTTTTCTTCATTGGTTTCTACTGGCGCGACATGACGACAGTAGGAATAAAATAAATAAAAATGCAACAGAACGTCAGATTTATCGGACGACTCGAGACAATTGTGTCGCAAGGTGTATTCTGCACACAAGTTTTCATCGTATCCGGACAGCAAGGTTGCTTCGTTTTATGCACGGAGAGATACGGCCGATGACATGGGCTGGCCTTGCTTGCGATTCATTCGCAACATGTCCGCTGCGTGCAACATGTCCGCTACGCTGCGCTGGTCACGTCACCTCACTAAAGTATTTCTCATATCGAGCAGTATGCAAGTCGAATTTACATTATTGAATTACGAATAGGATTTAATCTAACCAGTTGTTATTGCCAAGTCTTCCTTCGATGTCCTCCCGATCATAATGAGCGCCAGGAATTTCATCGCCATTTTCCTCTGCTTGTCCTGCTTTGGGCTCGAACTGCAAAGGCCATATTTCATTTCCAGCTGCCTGAACTTCATCTCCTGCGACTATGTTATCCGACAATTCTCCATCTGATTCAGACCAAAATCCTTCATTTCTCTCACACTCACTGTCGCTACCAGACAAATCAAAGTCCATGTCATCCATTATTCAAAACCAAATGTTTCATTTTTTAAAGCAGAAATGGACGAAGCGATTTAGTCGATCAATCGCATGTGGAAACGCACAGAAAGCCAATAGAATCACGTAGACCACCAACCCGAGTAATTTCCGTGCAGCGTTTGTCATCCTGTAGTTGACGTCATGTGGGTTACGCCCCTTTCAGTAGAATTTTTAGGGGTGTTCCCGAAGAGGTTTGTTTTTTTAATTTTAAAGAACGAGTATTGTGAAAAAACATTGTCAGATCTGAAATCACGATGGAAAACTCCGATAGGACAAACATACATATATATATATATATATATATATATATATATATATATATATATATATATATATATATATATATATATATATGCAATTTCAGTACTTTTGGGTGTCATGGGACCTTTAAAGTTTTGGAGTTATGGAATAGGTGGATGACGGACGGACACACACTGACATTTATTATTATAGATACATATCTGTGATGTGAGCTAAGAACTCACATGGGAATGTCAAATAGGCCAACTCAGTCTCATCAATTTGTTGCTATTTTAAAGTTAGGTATTCCTCCTACTTGTGTGATATTTATATCATGGTGATGAGCGAAGAGCAATTATCAGAATTGGAAATGACAGCATACTTCAACATATACATTGTTTCCTTTACCTTCTCATGCAAATAAAGGCAAAAAGTATTCCTGATCATTAACACCTGTCTGTTCAATGCATCACCACAGTCAACAAATGGATGGATAGTTGTCAGCAGTATAAATTAACATCTTTGTTTCTATCATTATTCCCCTGA
>NC_140975.1:44559363-44579363 GCF_056783735.1 Eptatretus burgeri | reverse complement strand
GTCTGAAATTGGCATTTACGCAAAATCCTTGTAATTGACGTCCTGGGTGCCCCTCTGCGGTTCAGACAGGCATTGATCCTGACTCCAAAGTTCTGTCCAATTATCATGTAGGTCTCATGTGGCAGGGCCTGGAGGTAGTCTGACACCTCCTGCTTCAGATCATCCAGTGTGGCAGGGTGGTTGGCGTAGACAGAGCCCTTGGCAGCCCCCCAGGACCAGTAGTCCAGAGGATTCCAGTCTGGGCTATGGGGTGCCCAGTCATGAGCGGAACCCCAACGAGGCGGTTTCTAAAGAGCTGCCGCAGGAAAGTGATGGTGTCACCAGCTGTATGCGGGTGTGCATCATCCTGCATAAATCAGGTCATGCTGAGCCTTTTGGGCTGGATCACCATGAAACTTCTGGAGCACAGCCCAGTAGTGCTCACCGTTGATCGTTACCATCCTGCTGTTGTCATTCTGAAACCAGTAAGGCCCTAGCCTCCCCCATCTGGCATTAAAGGTGCAGAAGCATGTGACCTTAGACCCTTTCGGGTGCCTCTCAGTGATCTCAGGTGGTTCTGCCCCCCAGAAAATGTGGTTGTTGATGGCACCGTTCAAGTGGAAATGTGCTTCATCACTGAACCAGATCAGGTTGATCCAGTTTGGGTACCACTCCATCCTGTCACTGAGACAATTGCACATATCAAGTCACCTTCTCATGTCATCTTAGCACAGTTTATGACTAATAGAGATGATGTATGGGAAAAGCTTCAGTTCCTTAGTGAGGATACGCCAGACTGATGTTGGTTTGAAACTAGTTCCCGGGAGCACCGGCAGTGGGATTTCTTGGGACTGTCCACTGCAGAATCCCGGTCACTCACTTGCACTTGTTTTTTCATTTATTTATTTTCATTGATTGTTTTCATTTAGTTATATTTTAATTAATGGATGCTTTCCAACGGTTCTGTGATTTTTTTTTTCCTGGTATATCGGTTTGGATGTCCATTGGCACGCAAAATTACCGTACTTCCCCATTGTCTCGGGTCGCTCACCTGCATTTTTTTCAATTATTTATTTTCATATATTTATATTTTCATTTGAGGATACTCTCCAATGGTTCTGCATTTTTCACAGTGTATTGGCTTTGATGGCCATTGGCTCAAAAATTTCAGCTTTCTACGTCACTCCAAAAGTAGAGAACATTAATATCAGTCAGTCAGTGAGTGGTAAGAATGAGCTTTATTTATATATATATATATATATATATATATATATATATATATATATATATATATATATATATATGTATATGCGAGCAGAGTGTGCTTACACATTGTGTAAGCATACGAACCGTGCTTTCCCATTGTCTCTGGTCGCTCACCTGCATTTGATTTTTCTTTTGTTTATTTTCATTTTTTTTTTCATTTATTTATATTTTCATAGATCCTTTCCGATGGTTCTGTGATTTTTTTTTTCCTGGTGTATCAGCTTTGATGTCTGTCGGCATGCAAAATTATCATGCTTCCCCATTGCCTCAAGTCACTCATGCATTTATTTTTTCATTGATTTTTTTTCCCCATTTATTTATTTTCAATTACTGATGTTGTCCAACGATTCTGTGAATTTTTCTGGTGTACCAGATTTAATGTCCATCAACATACCAAATTTCAGCTTTCTACGTCATCCGAAAGGTACCAATCTTTAATATCAGTCAGTGAGTTATATTTGAGACGAGGTGAATGCACACAGCGCTGCCCGGGTTCTTTTTGAATGAATTTAATCTTCTATACATATGTCTGACATGAGCACAGTATCAGTTCCCAATTGGGCCATGACAGTCATAGGCTAAGGGGATTGGTGAGGGGGCAACACACTCCCTCGACCCCCCCCCCCCCGGCCGAGGAGCCTTGCCACATAGCCTATAACCTTCCTGTGGCCCATCCCGACATTTTTTGTTTCAGTGGTTTGCTCCTATATTTCACCTTTCAGGAGATTCGCGCGTACAGACAAACAAACAAACAAAAACTTAAAATCATATGTTAGATATCTACATCTCTCTATAATGCCAGCAGTGTGTGTGTGTGTGTGTGTGTGTGTGTGTGTGTGTGTGTGTGTGTGTGTGTGTGTGTGTGTGTGTGTGTGTGTGTGTGTGTGTGTGTGTGTGTGTGTGTGTGTGTGTGTGTGTGTATCCGCTGTTTCTCGACAACCACTGGTCCGATCTGATTGAAACTTGCCAGGTATATTGCTGGGGACCTGAGGATGTGCCTTTTCAAGGTTTGATATTAATCGGACAAGTGGTTCCCAAGTTATAGCCATTTATTTACCAAACCAATGACAAAACACATTGTTGCGTGGGCGTGGTCGATGGGGGAAGGGAAGCTCAGCCGCGTTCCCCATCACAGGTTACAACGTAGGGCTTCCGGAGAGTGATGACTTCGGGTATTCTAATAATTTCTCGATTTCTTATGCGCATTTATAGATAAACACTATACCCCAAGTTATGATCGTTTTCATATTAGACGGTGCATAAATTTCGGTAACATCATAGTGAGCTGGTGTGCTCCGAACCAGGAAGTAATTTTTTTTCCCTCTCTTCTCTTCTCTTTGTGTTTTTCCTTGCGACAACATTGCAAAAAGGCAAAATCTTCTTCTTCTTCCTCTTTCGGCTTGCTCCCGTTAGGGGTCGCCACAGCGGACCTACTGTCTCCATTTCGCTCTATCCTCCACATCTTCCATTGACACTCCAACCACCCGCATGTCCGCCCTCACCGCATCCATGAACCTCTTATTTGGCCTTCCTCTTCTCCTCCTGCCTGGCGGCTCCATCTTCAACATCCTTCTCCCGATATACTCCGTTTCCCTCCTGTGCACATGTCCAAACCATCTCAATCTCGCCTCTCTCACTTTGTTTCCAAACTGTCCTACCTGCGCTGTCCCTCTAATACACTCATTTCTTATCCTATCCATCCTCGTCACTCCCAACGAGAATCGCAGCATCTTTAACTCTGCCACCTCCAGCTCTGCTTCCTGTCTTTTTGTTAGCGCCACCGCCTCCAAACCATACAACATAGCTGGTCTCACTACCGTCTTGTATACTTTCCCCTTCACTCTTGCAGCTACCCTTCTGTCACAAATCACTCCTGCAACTCTTCTCCACCCACTCCATCCTGCCTGCACTCTCTTTTTCACTTCTCTCCCACACTCTCCGTTACTTTGGACAGTTGATCCCAAGTATTTAAACCAATCCACCTTCCCCACCTCAACTCCTTGCAACTGCACCATACCACCACCCTCCCTCTCATTTACGCACATGTACTCCGTCTTACTCCTACTGACTAACATTCCCCTTCTCTCCAGTGCGTACCTCCACCTCTCAAGGCTCGATTCAGCCTGCTCCCTACTCTCCCTACAGATCATGATGTCATCCGCGAACATCATGGTCTATGGAGACTCCAGTCTGATCTCGTCCGTCAACCTGTCCATCACCATTGCAAACAGGAAAGGGCTCAGAGTCGATCCTTGGTGCAATCCCACTTTAACCTTAAACCGGTCCGTCATTCCTACCGCACACCTCACCGCTGTCACACTGTCCTCATACATATCCTGCACGATCCTCACATACTTCTCCAACACTCCCGACTTCCTCATACAATACCACAACTCCTCTCTTGGCACCCTATCATAAGCTTTCTCTAAATCCACAAACACACAATGTAACTCTTTCTGGCCTTCCCTATACTTCTCCATCAACATTCTCAAAGCAAACATCGCATCAGTGGTGCTCTTTCCTGGCATAAACCCATATTGCTGCTCACAGATCATCACCTCTCCTCTCAACCGAGCTTCCACTACTCTTTCCCACAACTTCATGGTGTGGCTTAACAACTTTATCCCTCTGTAATTTCCACAGCTCTGCACATCACCCTTATTCTTGAAAATCGGAACCAGCACACTTAATCTCCACTCCTCCGGCATCCTCTCACTTTCCAAGACTTTATTAAACAATCTGGTTAACAACCCCACTGCCATCTCTCCTAAGCACTTCCATGCCTCCACTGGTATACCATCTGGGCCAACCGCCTTTCCACTTTTCATCTTCTTCATAGCAGTCCTCACTTCATCCTTACTGATCCACCCCACTTCCAGATTCACTATCTCCACCTCTTTCAACCTTCTCTCTCTCTCATTTTCTTCATTCATCAGCTCCTCAAAGTACTCCATCCACCTTCTCAACACACTCTCCTCGCTCGTCAGCACATTCCCATTTGCGTCCTTTATCACCCTAACCTGCAGCACATCCTTCCCAGCTCGGTCCCTCTGTCTTGCCAATCGGTATAAATCCTTTTCCCCTTCTTTTGTATCCAACTTCTCATACAGCTCGTCACATGCCTTTTCCTTGGCCTTAGCCACCTCTCTTTTTGCTTTTCGACGCCACTCCTTGTACTCCTGCCGACTTTCTTCATCTCTCTGACTATCCCACTTCTTTTTCGCCAACCCCTTCTTCCTTATACTTTCCTGTACTTCCTCATTCCACCACCAAGTCTCCTTATCTTCCTTCCTCTGTCCAGATGTCACACCAAGTACCTTCCTAGCTATCTCCCTCACAACTTCTGCTGTCGTTGCCCAATCATCCCACCCATCTTTACCACCATCCAACGCCTGTCTCACCTCCTCCCTAAATTTCACGCAACAGTCTTCCTCCTTCAGCTTCCACCATCTGGTCCTTGGTTCAGCCCTCACTCTCTTCCTCAACCTCACCTCTAAAGTCATCCTACAGACCACCAATCGATGCTGTCGAGCTACACTCTCCCCTGCCACAACCTTACAGTCACTAATCTCTTTCAGGTTGCATCTCCTACTTAAGATGTAATCCACCTGTGTGCACTTTCCTCCACTCTTGTATGTCACCCTGTGTTCCTCCTTCTTCTTGAAATACGTGTTTACCACTGCCATTTCCATTCTTTTTGCAAACTCTACCACCATTTGCCCTTCCACATTTCTCTTGTTGAGACCGTACCTCCCCATCACCTCCTCATCCTCTTTATTCCCTTCCCCAACATGTCCATTGAAATCTGCTCCAATCACCACTCTTTCATCCTTGGATACACTCTCCACCACTTCATCTAACTCACTCCAGAAATCTTCTTTATATTCCATCTCACACCCCATATGTGGGGCATATGCACTGATGACATTCATCATCACCCCTTCAATTTCCAACTTCACACTCATCACTCGGTCAGACACCCTCCTCACCTCCAATACCCTCTTGACATGATCTTCCTTCAGGATTATCCCGACACCATTTCTCCTCCCATCCACACCATGGTAGAACAGTTTGAAACCACCTCCAATGCTCCTCGCTTTACTCCCCATCCACTTGGTCTCTTGTACACACAGTATGTCCACCTTTCTTCTCTCCATCATATCAGCCAACTCTCGCCCTTTGCCAGTCATCGTCCCAACATTCAGAGTTCCAACTCTCACCTCCACACTTCTACCCTTCCCCCTCTCCCACTGCCTCCGGACTCGCCTTCCCCGTCTCCTCCTCCTTCGCCCAGCAGTAGCACAATTTCCACTGGTACCCTGCTGATCACCGGTACCGGTGGCGGTCGTTGGTAACCCGGGCCTCGACCGATCCGGTATGGAAATTCGTTTTGTTGTCCGCATAATGATTTGGCATAGGTTTTTACGCCGGATGCCCTTCCTGACGCAACCCTGGTCGCCTCTTACGACACACAGGGATATGGTACACCTATTCTAACCGGGGCATACACCGGGCCCAGTACAACTGGTGCTCATTTCGCCGACCTCGGAAGGATGGCAGGCTGAGTCAACCCCCTGGTGTTTTCGACTTGGTATATATATATATATATATATATATATATATATATATATATATATATATATATATATATATATATATATATATATATATATATATACATATACATACATATATTAATTCAGTGTCCCAACGGGGCTTGAACTCAGGACCTCTTGGGTCCCAAGCCACTGCCCTTACCACTGCGCCAACACCAGGCTTGCAAAACATTTCGTAACATTAATTTTTCAAGTTCAGCCGATTGACATGGGACCAACGCCATATACAATATATCTAACATATGATTTTAAGTTTTTGTTTGTCTGTTTGTTTGTTTGTCTGCACGCGCTAATGTCCTGAAAGGTGAAAGATAGGAGCTAACCACTGAAACAAAAAATGTCGGGATGGGCGCCGGGAAGGTTATAGGCTATGTGGCAAGGCCCCGACCGGGGGGGGGGGAGAAGGGGGTGTGTTTCCCCCTCAGCAACCCCCTTCGCCTGTGACTGCCATGGCCCAATAGGGAACTGATACTGTGCTCATGTCAGACATTTGTATGGAAGATTAAATTCATTCAAAAAGAACCCGGGCAGCGTCGGGTGCATTCACCTAGTATTGTATGTGGCGTTGGCCCCATGTCAATCGGCTGAATTTGAAAAATTAACGTTACGAAATCAGGTGATGACGTCATAATTCGGAAACCGGAAGTCGGAAGTACAATTCTTTTACATCGGGACACTCCCGGGTACTTGTTCTGTCTGCATGTGAAGTTTGGTGAGGATCAGTCCAGTACTTTTCGGGTGCATAGGTCACAGACAAACACACAAACACACAAACACACAAACAGACATACTTTCAACTTTACATATATATATTGATATCCGAGCAGACACAAGCTGTTGCTTTTCTGATGGGAACATTAAGGGGGAAAGAGAGAGGGAGGAGGCAAGGGAGAGAGAGAGGAGGGAGGGCGAGTGAGGAGGGGTCAGTTAGTGGTTAGAATGAGCTATCTACATATATATGTATATATATATATGTATATATATATATTTATATATATATATATATTATATATATTTATATACTGTATATATAGATACATATACGAGGTCCGTCGAAAAAGCAACGGGACTGACTTCACAGAAATTTTATTCCAAAAAATATATTGAAATCACAGCTTGTCCCCTTCAAAATAATTTCCCTCCAGTCTCGCACACTTGTCCATCCTCTTCTTCCACGCTTCGATGCACCCCCGGAAGGCTTCTTATGGAATCCTCCGGAGCTCCGTCGTCACACCCCTTTTGATGGCCTCTAGATCAGGAAATCGGATCCCCGTGATCACCCCCTTGAGCTTGGGGAATAGGAAAAAAAATCACAACGGGCCAAGTTTTGGCGAATACGGAGGTTGCTCCAGAGTTGGCATGTTCCTCTCCACCAGAAACTGTTGGATGCTCAGGGCACTGTGAGCAGGGGTGTTGGCATGGTGGAGCACCCAGGTGTTGCTCTCCCACAGATCCCTCCTCTTGTCCCGGACTAATCTCATGAGGCGCCGGAGGATCTCCTTGTACACGTATTGATTCACTGTTTGACCCTATGGTAGAAACTCGAAGTGGACGATGCCCTTGATGTCAAAAAACGCGATGAGCATCACCTTGACCTTTGATTTCGACATCCTTGCTTTCTTTGGTCTTGGTGATGCCGGACTTTTTCACAAACGACTCTGCCGTTTGGTTTCGGGATCGTATTTGAATATCCAAGATTCATCGCCAGTAATGACTCTCCCGAGCAGGTCTGGATCCTCCTCGAGGCGCTCGAAATGTTGCAGGAATGTTGCAAAAGACTGTGACGCAACCCGTTCATTCAAGTTGTGTAAGTGGAGCACACAGCAGGCTCAGTCCCGTTATTTTTTAGACGGACCTCGTTTATACTGTTGCGGATTCGCGCCCGCCGGCGTGCGGACGGCCACGTAACTCGAATCGCGGCATGTCGCCCACCGGACGGACAATCCAGTCGTGACCCTCTCGGACTAACGCCGGGAACTAGTCACGGGTGGACCTTTCGGTCTCACCACGATCGTGCCAATCGGCCCCCGCGTGGGATAGGGTTGCTCGCCAAATTCGACCTACCTAAGTACCCTCACGGAGGGTAGACCGGGCGATCGCACCTCGCCGCAGGTCGACTTCGGACACGGGCCACTTTAAGCGACCCGTTCCGTACTATCGGGATAACCGAGCGGTGTTATTCGTCGGCCTCGACGGTACGATTAATTATCGGGCGTTTTTAGCCCACGACCAACCCTTTACGTGAAGCAAGATGGAGATTCAATGAAAGAAAAGACGAAGCGAAGCGGGAAAACAGTTCAACATGAAGCACATTTATTTCGCGATGAACGGAAAGCACACATATACAATTCCACCAAAAGCACATGTAAAAGAAGAAGACAATGCAATATTACACAAAAAGCAAATGCAACAATGCAGATCGAACCGACTACCGGGCACACGGCAATACTTATACAATTTTACTTCACAGACGGCGCCGACAACACACATTCCCAAAACAAAAGAAAAAGAACCACCCTCAAGGATGAGGGGGGTAGGCGGGCCTGGGGCCGAGACCGTGTCGGGCCTACCGTCTGATGATGAGACGCAGAGCGGCGGTGGCGCCTCAACTCCGCGGGCCTCGCGGACAGTGTCTGGTAGGGGTGGGAAAGGGGCCCCCTTTGTCGCACTATCTCAGCGCGGGGGGAAACAGGAGGGGGTTGCTGATGCTCGGGGGAAGGAGGATATCACCCTGTCTCGGGTCCCGCGGCGAGCGTCTCCTCCTCGACCTCGGTCGCGTTGCTGGCCTCTTCCTCTGCAGCTCCCGGCACCGACGCGAGCACCCCCTCGTCCGCCTTCGCCGCCGTCACCTCTCCACAGCTCCGTCTACTCGCCCTCTCCGTCTCCTCTCTTGGCTCGTCCCAACTCTTCACTCTTGACTTCTCCCACTTCTTTCCAGCTCCACCGATGACTCTCTTGAACTCCGCACAACTGCCTTTACTGACGAACGCAGCCGTTTATATAAGCCCCGTGGCTTCGCCCTTTCACCCTTGACCCTTTGCCTCCGACCCTTCACCTCTAACTGGCTCCCCATTGGACCGAGGAAAAGTGGGCGTGAATGCTTTTTGATCCATAAATTTGCATATAGCGACCGCCCTCCAACGCCCTGGAGGCGGGGCCAAATCGCCCCTCGCTCACCGATTGGACGGAACAAAAGTGGGCGTGAGTCGTTTTTGATCCGTTTTCTGCGGAAAGTCCGTGATGTTTTTGAATACGCTGCTCGGTGCGCGCCCTGCACGAGTCCAGTATCGGTGCCCACAAGTGGCGCGAGATGATGTGGATGCGATGGTGGCGAGTTGTGACGGTAAAGGTCGTGGCGGTTGTGGTGAAGTGGCGTTGTGGTTGGTGGTTGTTGTTGTGAAGCGGCGTTGTGGTTGGTGGTTGTTGTGAAGCGGCGTTGTGGTTGGTGGTTGTTGTTGTGAAGCGGCGTTGTGGTTGTTGTTGTGAAGCGGCGTTGTGGTTGGTGGTTGTTGTGTGATGGTAATAATGGCGGCTGGTCCAAAATAAAGATAGTAAAAGAAAAACGGCTATCCTGAAGAGTCGCAGCCCGCATGAATGACATTTATTCCCTCGAAACAACGGGTTTGGGCCTAACTACACATATACTTACCGAGATATCTCACCTAAGGGACCTGAATGGTGGTTTGTGAATTTCGTCAACCACAACACTACTCCCTCCCCTTTTTACAGACTCGTCCCGAGTCGTCAAATTTTCGTGTGCCATCATATGTAGTTTTCCCCTAGTACATTTTACCTACGGATCCCTGAGTGCGACATTCATGGTATTCGTGTCCCCAAAATAAATAACCTAAGGGCTGAGTAACTACCTAAACAAACTCACTCACACGGACGACTTAAATAAAATTGCCGGCGCTAGGACAGACATGCCGGGGGCGCACTCATATTTACAGTACATCTTAACCTTAACTTACAAATTTTACACTAAACCTTGGCCCAGGATCAATGAACTCTGCAAAAAGAAAGCAGTTAGCAGGGAGCCAGGCTGCTCGCATGCAGTCTCTGGCTCAAACAATGCAGGTGACAGGGAACGTGGCCGGCTGCTCACACGCAGTCCAAGGCCTTCCCTTTTGAACTGAACGCAGTGAAAAACAACGGTGCATGGGCTGCACAAACACCGTCTCCGTGCCAGCTCAAGTGGCACACGCAATGAACACAACGAATGGATGGATGAATGGTTTGAACTGAACGCAGTGAACCACAACGGTGCATGGGCTGCACAACACAGTCTCCGTGCCAGCTCAAGTGGCACACGCAATGAACACAACGAATGGATGGATGAATGGATGGAGGCAAACACGGTGCACGGGCCGCCACTGCAGGCCCGTGTTGTAGCTGCCAACAGGGCAGTTCTCGCAGCTTGCAAACTGTTGCTTTGATCCTGGCGCACATGGAAATGAACAGGGGGGGGCAAAGCAAAAATTGAACGGGGGCTGGTGAGCAGGGGCAGTGGGCATGGCATGGCAAAGGTAGCAGGCAAACACAGCCCGCAGAAGAAGGCCGTTGCAGGCAAACACAGCCGGCAGACGAACTGGCCGGCACAGGCCTTGAAGAAAAACAGCTGCAGCCGATCTGGCTGGCACAGGCCTTGCAGCAACACAACAGCTGCCGACGATCCAGCCGGCACAGGCCTTGCAGCAAAACAACAGCTGCCGATGAAGTGGGCCGGCCTTTGCCTTGCAGCAACGCAGCCAGCAGATGAAGCTGGCCAGTCTTTGCCGTTCAGTGGAGGTTGGTGGAGGGAGTGCGGTGGTGCTGGCCACTTGGAAGGCGGGCTCGGACCTACCGACCTGTCTCCCTCCCAACCTATCGCCTTTGCCTGTCACTGTACATACCCACTCCCTTAATTTGTCAAACCCAATTTAGCCCCAACTTATTTTTTTGTTGTTTTTATTTTTACTTCCCCACTATAAATCGTCCCCTAACCCCCTGTACTGTCCTTGTTCGGCTAACCTATCCTGTCACCTAGCCTACTCCCAACCCCTACGTTCCCTTCCCGGAGGGGAACAAGGGAGAGCTAGCGTCCTGTGTCGAGGCCCAATTCAAGCCTCAGAATGGCCTCCCCAGAGTTCAGCGATCTAACCCAAAGTGGGTCCAGCGGCCCACAACGAGAGCGAGGGGATGGATGGTGCGGAGGGGTACACTTCCTAATCTACCCTATCCATTTAACTGTTAAACTACCCCGGGTCTTTCAATAAGCGCCTCTCGCTTAAACTATTGGTTCTAACAACCCAGATTCCCGTCGCCTGTGTTGGTGTCCTTACAATTTCGGGCCTCGCCCCCCAATTTTCTCTCCGTGCCCTCACACGGTCTCATGGCTGGGACACGTGGCTCCCTTTGGCAGGCACGACCCTCTGCCGAATCTCCCGCTATGGCACCCCCGGGCACTACACTGCCTCCGAGCCTACCAGCTCCCTAAACACCGGGGAGTGCCCCCCATGGCACCTCCCCTGAAACGCACACGTGGCAGGCTGGCTTCCCAGGCCCCTTTCCGAGGGTCACCCGTGCCCACAACACTGCCCACGCGGCTAATGGCGCCCCGGGCCCCCGCACCAAGCAGGCGCACCCGTGCCCACTACGCTATCCCGGCCCCCCATGGGCCCTTGGCCTACCACAGCCGACTAGCCTGGTGCCCGGGGTACCCACTCAGCGATACTCAACTTTCGCAGCCACGCTCCCAGCCCGTCAACAGGGCTCCTGCACCCCTCCAAATGGGTTTCGAGCCTACATTCACACCAACAACAAAACGACCTCCATTTTTCAATTTAACTAACCCCCTAACTCACTCTACACTGACCCCGGGGTCCCTTGGGCGGGAGTCACTCCTCCCCCCAATCACTCATCGCACCATGCATTCCCCATTCGCTCCACTCACACAGACCCGCTGGCCTCACTCACTCAACAAGTGCTCACCTCACAACTCACCAACTCTTCAACACACACACAGCTGAACTCTGCCGTCCTCCTAACTACCTCCCCTAACTAACTCGTGCTCCCACGTCGTCCCTTAAACTACAGCACGTTCCTTTTAACACTACGTAGCTAAACTACGTCCCCTCTACACATTCACTGTCTGTCACTGTCCTCAAATAATCCCATTAGTCAATTTCCCAACCTAAATCTCGCTACAATCCCTCTCACTAATCCATTCCACGGACTCCATGAGGACTTACCCCTGCCCCATGAAGTCGGTCTAGCTAAGCTAACCCTTCCCCCTAACTAGTTTCCATCCTGTGCCCTGGTAAGGGGGTCTTCCACCCCTTGCCCAGGAATCCTGTGTACCCGAAAGTGAGGCTTGGTTTTTTTTTTTTTTTTTTTTTTTTTTTTTTACATTCGCAGCCCCAGCGCGGCAACTCGCCGCTCGCGCACTTTGCACCTGGCCGTGACGTCATGCAGCTGCACGTGTACCTCGTCCCTCCTTGGACGGCACCATCCGGCAGGGATACCCCTCCTGCCGGATTCCAACCCCACGTGCAGCCATGACGTCACCGTGCGCATAAAAAAAAAAACACAAGCCCCACGTCTCGAGGGGTTCCCCACGCGAACACATGTGCTTTGCCCGTTGGAGCTTAACACACACGATCGCGTGGAGAACCCGTCCGGTCCAAATCCGTAATCCTGCCTAAACTTTGTCCGTCCGCGGGATCGGCAAATCCACCGCGTGCGTTTCCGGACCGGGACTTCACTCTCGCAAGCGAGCACGTGGGGGCCTCGTGCGTTGCACAGCACGGACCTCGTGCTCACTGCTGGGTGAACCCGGCACGGTTCCCGAAACAACTACAGCCGCTACCCGGCTTTCTTTCCTCACATGTCGCCGTCGTCGCCATTCGACACACGCACTCCCGCGTGTTACGAGGCTCACACTCCATTCCATTATATTCACACCGGGAGACGCGGCTGCGTGCTCCCGCATGCCAACCGACATCTCCCTCACATACCGCTCTCTCACACACACGGTCTCCCTTGCATAAACCATACCACTCACACGTGGTGCTCCATTCACTCGCGGTTCCTCATCCACACACCGTGCCTCACTCATACACCATACCTCACTCACACACGCGGGGGCACTCAACCGCGGTGCTTCATCCACACACCGTCCCTCACTCACACACGCGGGGGCACTCAACCGCGGTCCCTCATCCACACTGGCCGTTTCATCCACACACACGGCCTCTTCCACACACGGTCCCTCATCCACACACGGCGTGCTGGGAAGCACGTACTCTGGCACCATCGCCACCACACCACTCACACACGGGGTCGCTTCCACACACGGGGACGCACTCACACCTTGCACCACACACACAGGGACAACTACACTGGGGATTCGTGTCCCCACAAGGGTCTCCGGGGCCTCTATACCCCCCAAGCTTTCCGTGCACCCGTTCGCAGCACTCCTCCCCTCGACCTCGCAAAGCACGACCGAACTCACCTGGTCGTGACTCACCTCAAGGGGGCAGACTCCCTCCCCTCGTTCCTGGAGAAGGCTATCCCGCTGCTCGCACCGGGCCTCCACCCAGTCCACCAGCTCACCCCCATTGTCCACTACCTCCGTGTGTGTGTGCGTCACTTACCCCGTCTTCATCGTGCAGTCTTCCCTCTATCATTCCCATCTCCCGTGTCTCTGCCCACTCAGTCACCTCTTCACCCTTTACCTCCCTTGTCTCAACTATTTTTATTTCCTTTGTCGTCACCTTGTGTCTCGTCTCACACGTCTTGGTCTCCCCATTTAATTTTTCCCTTTCGGTCATCATCACGACCCTCGCCCAACACGTCCCCCGAATTATTTTTTTACCCGTCTCCACCGCGGGCCCAACAGCCGTTGCACCCCCTTCCAGCTCGTTCGCTCCCACACGTGGAGTCGCCATTTTTATCTCACTGGTCACGGCCTTCATGCCCGCCTGCAGGCATCGGCCCATGTTCTGCGTCTCACCCCGCAGCTTTTTCATTTCCTCCTTCATGTTTGCTTCCATTCCGTTTATTTGCTTGTTCATTTCGTTTCTCATTTCATTTGTGTTTGTATCCATCTTTTCGTTTATTTGTTGTGTATTCGCATCCATCTTTTGTGCCAGCATGGTTAATAGCTGGGCCATGTCGGGTGCGCTTGGGTGAGCCGTTTCGGCAAGGGTCGGGGGGTTTTGGTGGAGAGGGGGAGGGGAGGTGTCATACACCGCGGCCGCTGCCGCACCTATTTCGGGCTTTAGGTTCAGTTGGGCGAGTTCGTTTTCCTGTACAATCAACATTTCCTGCACGGGGATTTCATCCTGAGCCATGGATTCTACACATTCGACATCCATTTCTAATACCCCCGACTCTCGCTCGCCTTGAGACGCCATCTTGCTTCTCTTAAAGGGTTAATTTAGCTCGCTCGTAATTTGGAGGGAATCGGGGGTCGCTCCTCTCACCCCTGGACCGATTCCCGTGAATTTAATTGGAGACAGGAGAGCCCGTTTTCCCGTTCTCCGATACCAGTGCCGCGAGGAGGGCGATGGGTCTATATCGCACGACCTGACACCAGTGTTGCGGATTCGCGCCCGCCGGCGTGCGGACGGCCACGTATCTCGAATCGCGGCACGTCGCCCACCGGACGGACAATCCAGTCGTGACCCTCTCGGACTAACGCCGGGAACCAGTCACGGGTGGACCTTTCGGTCTCACCGCGATCGTGCCAATCGGCCCCCGTGTGGGATAGGGTTGCTCGCCAAATTCGACCTACCTAAGTACCCACACGGAGGGTAGACCGGGCGATCGCACCTCGCCGCAGGTCGACTTCGGACATGGGCCACTTTATGCGACCCGTTCCGTACTATCGGGATAACCGAGCGGTGTTATTCGTCGGCCTCGACGGTTCGATTAATTATCGGGCGTTTTTAGCCCACGACCAACCCTTTACGTGAAGCAAGATGGAGATTCAATGAAAGAAAAGACGAAGCGAAGCGGGAAAACAGTTCAACATGAAGCACATTTATTTCGCGATGAACGGAAAGCACACATATACAATTCCACCAAAAGCACATGTAAAAGAAGACAATGCAATATTACACAAAAGCAAATGCAACAATGCAGATCTAACCGACTACCGGGCACACGGCAACACTTATACAATTTTACTTCACAGACGGCGCCGACAACACATATTCCCAAAACAAAAGAAAAAGAACCACCCTCAAGGATGAGGGGGGTAGGCGGGCCTGGGGCCGAGACCGTGTCGGGCCTACCGTCTGATGATGAGACGCAGAGCGGCGGTGGCGCCTCAACTCCGCGGGCCTCGCGGACAGTGTCTGGTAGGGGGTGGGAAAGGGGCCCCCTTTGTCGCACTATCTCAGCGCGGGGGGAAACAGGAGGGGGTTGCTGATGCTCGGGGGAAGGAGGATATCACCCTGTCTCGGGTCCCGCGGCGAGCGTCTCCTCCTCGACCTCGGTCGCGTTGCTGGCCTCTTCCTCTGCAGCTCCCGGCACCGACGCGAGCACCCCCTCGTCCGCCTTCGCCGCCGTCACCTCTCCACAGCTCCGTCTACTCGCCCTCTCCGTCTCCTCTCTTGGCTCGTCCCAACTCTTCACTCTTGACTTCTCCCACTTCTTTCCAGCTCCACCAATGACTCTCTTGAACTCCGCACAACTGCCATTACTGACGAACGCAGCCGTTTATATAAGACCCGTGGCTTCGCTCTTTCACCCTTGACCCTTTGCCTCCGACCCTTCACCTCTAACTGGCTCCCCATTGGACCGAGGAAAAGTGGGCGTGAATGCTTTTTGATCCATAAATTTGCATATAGCGACCGCCCTCCAACGCCCTGGAGGCGGGGCCAAATCGCCCCTCGCTCACCGATTGGACGGAACAAAAGTGGGCGTGAGTTGTTTTTGATCCGTTTTCTGCGGAAAGTCCGTGATGTTTTTGAATACGCTGCTCGGTGCGCGCCCTGCACGAGTCCAGTATCGGTGCCCACGAGTGGCGCGAGATGGTGTGGATGCGATGGTGGCGAGTTGTGACGGTAAAGGTCGTGGCGGTTGTGGTGAAGTGGCGTTGTGGTTGGTGGTTGTTGTTGTGAAGCGGCGTTGTGGTTGGTGGTTGTTGTGAAGCGGCGTTGTGGTTGGTGGTTGTTGTTGTGAAGCGGCGTTGTGGTTGGTGGTTGTTGTTGTGAAGCGGCGTTGTGGTTGGTGGTTGTTGTGTGATGGCTGTTGAGACGTGGTTGGTGGTGGTAATAATGGCGGCTGGTCCAAAATAAAGATAGTAAAAGAAAAACGGCTATCCTGAAGAGTCGCAGCCCGCATGAATGACATTTATTCCCTCGAAACAACGGGTTTGGGCCTAACTACACATATACTTACCGAGATATCTCACCTAAGGGACCTGAATGGTGGTTTGTGAATTTCGTCAACCACAACAATACATTGTCGTGGAAATAGCCGTAGTGGGAAAAGTGTTTTCATATAATGTTGGTTATTTCTTACTATTTGTTTTCAATATGCATAACATAATTAATTGTGATTGAAGAAATGTGTTGCTGTAACCTATAATGCCGATAGAAAGTCTACACTCACTTCAAAATTTTCACTTTTTGTTGCCTTATAGCCTGGAATTAAATTGCATTAAATCAGACTTTTTCCACCTCTATTTACACATCATAACCAACAACTTCAAAGTGAAAAACATTTTCTTCAAATTTCAGAAAATTAATTGAAAATACAAAACCACAATATCTTGGATAAGCATGTCCACTCCCCTTATAATAGCAATTGTAAATTGGCTCAGGTGTCACCAATCACCTTCAAAATAACACACCAAGTTAATTGGCCTCCACCTGTGTTAAATTGTAGTGATTATGATTATTTCAGAAGAACATCAGCTGTTCCTTTAAATTTCCTCTGCTGGGTAGTGCATTTCACAGCAAAGACTCAATCATGAGTGCGAAGGAGCTTTCAAAAGACCATGAAGGATAAAGTTGTGGAAAGGCATTGATCAGGGGATGGGTATAAAAATATTTCAAAGGCCTTGATGAATGTCCCTTGGAGCACAGTCAAGGCAATCATGAAGAAGTGGAAGATGTATGGTACCACCAAGACCCTGCCAAGATCAGGCCGTCCCTCCAAACTGGATGACCATGCAAGGAGGAGACTGATCAGAGAGGCCACCAAGAGACCAAAGGCAACTTTTAAAGAGCTCCCGGCCTTTATGGCAAAGACTGCTCATTGTATGCATGTGACAACAATATCCCAAGCATTCCACAAGTCTGCCTGTACGGTAGGGTGGCAAGAAGGAAGCCATTACTCCAAAAAAACCCACCTTGAGTTCCATTTGAGGTCTGCAAAAAAAAACACTCTGGAGATTTTGAAGCCATGTGGCAAAAAGTTTTGTGGTCTGACAAAACCAAGATGGAACTTTTTGGCCTAAATGCAAAATGCTACGTTTGGCGCAAACCTAACAGCACATCACCCAAAGAACACCATCCTGACTGTGAAGCATGTTGGTGGCAGCATCATGTTATCAGGATGTTTCCTATCAGCAGGGAATGGGGCACTTGTCAGGATAGAAGGGAAAATGTAAGGAGCAAAATTCAGAAAAATCCGAGAGGAAAACCTGTAGCCCTTTGCAAAAAAGCTGAAATTGGGACAGAAGTTCACCTTTCAGCATGACAACGACCCGAAGCACACAGCCAAAGCTGCACTGGAGTGGCAAAGCAGCAAAAAGATAAATGTCCTTGAGTGGCCCAGTTGGAGTCCCGACCTAAATCCAATCGAAAATCTGTGGCATGACTTGAAGATTGCTGTGCATCAACACTCTCCCCACACAACTTGACTGAGCTTGAACAGTTTTGTGCATAAGAATGGGAAAATATTGCCCAATCAAGGTGTGCAAAGATAGTGGAGACCTACCCAAACAGACTCACAGCTATAATTGCTGTCAAAGGTGCTTCCACCAAGTATTACCTCAGGGGGGTAGATACTTATCCAACCAAGATATTATACTTTTGAATTTTTAATTAATTTTCTGAAATTGGTGGAATTTGTTTTTCATTTGGAAGTTGTAGGTGATGATGTGTAGATACAGGTGGAAAATGTCTGATTTAATGCAATTTAATTCCAGCCTATAAGGCAACAAAAGTTTAAATTTTTGAAAGGGGGTGTAGACTTTCTGAAGACACTGTATTTCCACATTTGTCTACCTGCTGTCCTTGTTTATTTCTGACCCCCACCAAACCTTTGTCTGTGTTTTATGTTCCTTTCCTCTGTTATCTGTCCTTTATATTTCCTTTAAAGCACTCAAAAAACTTGAAGCACAATGCCGGGTGGGATTTTAAGCAGGTTCCGTTTCTGACGGCAGTTCACCACAGGGGTGCATGGAAAACCCATTACGCCCATGGCAACTTTTGCCGTTCGTCACATACAGCACTAACGCTGGAATGAGCTTCACATCAGCTTAAAAGAGAATGGAGGTGCTGGTATGGGAGAGAGGTTGCACTTTGTGGAGAGAGGGTTTTGTTTTCATCCATTTGTGGAATTTGTTTTTTATGAAGATGAAGAGAGTGTTCATCCATCCATTGGGACAATATTCTGTGCAGAGCATTGATGCTGCTAACAAACAAGTGCGATATGAAATCAGGATCCTTAGATCCCAAGACCACCACCCTAACCATTAAGCCAACACCAGGCATAATAGAGTTGTTTCACTTCCCTGTTTGTCCACCGAACTCTCGCCCTGAGAGGGGATTCAACTGCAAACTGGCTGATTTACCCACGCGGAGTTGAACTGTCTGGGCTCCTAAACGTCTTTACCTCCGGTTTGCCAGACTAAATATCTTCATTGTCTTGTCAAAAACCCTATGTCTCCCTATCCTGTCATGTGATTGATTGGGCCCAAAGATTAGTGTAATTAAGGAATCTACTGATCACTTAGTTTGGTTGAGGGCATCTATCGGATAGAGGAAAAGTGTATTAACTTATTACGTATGCATTTGCACTGTTTTGATTGTTGTGACCTTCCCTTGTGTCATTTTTAGGTCATCTCTTCGAGCATGACCTAATAATATTGGTGTTGAGAGGAGAGGTGACGATCCGTCCGTCCGTCCGTCCGTCCGTTCACAATGAAGTTGAAGTGGGAGAACTGGTCATTAGTGATCCTGATAGAGGTCGATGAGACGTACACGATGGTATGACTTTCAAGGTCACCGAAGGTCAAGGTCAAGGTCACGGAGGCCTTTGAAGTTGCGAAAATGATGATTTTCAAATTCTATCTCTGCCATTTCTCAAGCGATCTTGAATTTGATTGTAGCATATGAATCTATGGGACAATATCTAAATTTTGGTCAGGCCGGATTTTTGATATTCGCTTTCGCTTTCGTGTCACGTGACTTCAAAGTTGGCAAAAAATGCGAAAATGACGATTTTCATGCGAAAATGACGATTTTCAAAATCTATCTCCTCCTACATTTCTCAAGCAATCTTGAATTTCATTGTGGCATATGAATCTATGGGACAATATCTAAATTTGGTCAGGACGGATTTTCGAATTTCGTTTTCGTTTTCGCGTCACGTGACTTCAAAGTTTGCAAAAACTGCCCTACCTTCAGGAGGCTATATATTTTCTCGCAGAGATGACCGTCACTCCCGCATGGGTGTATTTGTCTTGTATTAAATACACTTGGTCTTGGGGTGGATTCTGCTTTTTCTGGTGCTTAATTTGGTGGTTTAGGGTGGTTGCAGTGTAGGTGGAGTGCTTTTGAAACCGTGTTCGACCGTGCTCGTAACCAACGGTTTGTTTGGCAGAAATGGGTCAGGTCACGGGCATCTATCGGTGCTTCACCCGGCCAATTCCACAGACTCGCATGTATAGTAACATGGCAAACAGGTCCGGGAACATACTCAGGACTGTGGACCTAGTTGGCGGTTAGAGGTGTGCAATATAGGTAGATAATTATTCAAATTTCTGTGAAAGTCAATTTAATATCAATCACAGTTACATTTATCAATATAAAATAAATTAGGAAATTTTAAAAAAGGTGTATTTTCACTCTACTTATTTATTATATTATAATGTGCAAGTAATATCCACTTACCACAAATAATATGTGCAGGAAAGAG
>NC_140975.1:44529363-44554363 GCF_056783735.1 Eptatretus burgeri | reverse complement strand
TGGTTTGAGTCCCGCCACTGAGCCAGATCGTCGAAGACCGCACGAGGCGGGCAGGTCCAAGCACAGGCTCTGGTTTCCAGCTCACCTTTCCTCGAGCTGGAAGCCTTCAATAAAGACCTGACGGGGTCCATTTCTTTGGGTGTGTGTCTGTGTGTGGACCCGTCTCTTAAGTAGAATTGATAAGTGCTTTTGCTCACTGTATATTGCCTGCCTGATATTCGGATAACTCTGCCCTTACGTGCTTCCCGCCCCGATTATTATTGTAATAAATTTCCCTATTGTTGAATGTCCCAGCTCGTTCCCTGTCATTTCTTTTATTGACTTAGCACAGTGCGTGTTGAGAAATAGCGAGACAGTAAATTGTTCATTTGGACCGACAAGCGTTGGTGACCATCAGCTCAGGTTACACACGGTTTGAGCATGGTAACGGCTCGTCTCGCTTGAGGTCTGTCGAGGGTGTGAATTCCCCGGTAGCTTTGCCACATGGGTAATTAGTTATATTGAAGTTTGGTAATTAACCCTACCCCACACGGTCGAATTATTGGGGATTCATGGTCCTGTAAGGGACCCGTGCCTTTCGGACTTATCCGAGGGTCACGACCTAAATTCCGGTGTGTTTGGTGGAGCCGACTCCACCGCTCCCTCTAGCGGTCGTGCTCGCCACCGAGACTCGGCCCCACAACAATATTGGTGGTCGAGGTGGTGAGTTTTTGGCGAACGAAGGTTGAGCAAGGTGAGACGCCATTGTAAATTGGCACGCAGATTTTGAATGAAAGGGCGCGCCATGTGTGCGCCGTATAGCGAGTTTGTTCTTTTGGTGATTCTCTCACAGGAGGCTGCTTGGTGTGTGTGCTTCCTTGCTTGCTTGATTTGATTTGTACCATGGATAAAAGGAAAGGGTTGAAATGGAAATCAGAATAGAAGATGGAGATATAGTTTATGGACCCACGCAACACACTTCGTCCCGTTAACCCACTAGACATGAGGGGAAAATCTGACTGCATGAAGACTAATGAAATAACTGCCTTGGGATGACTGTATGTTCGGTGCCATTGCCTGAGAGGCATGCAGTTTTGCATAACCGCAATACTATAAACAAAGAAAGGGTGGGTCTTTCTTTGGTTACCCTGTGCTTTTCCTCTCATTAAATAATGGAGGTACTGAAGGCTTTGCTCCAATCTCATCATCTGGTGAGCTGCCTTGCAAAGGGAAGATAGACAGCAGGTACTCCCACAGAGTGGGTTTTCTGTTTTCTTTGCACTTTTTTTATGAGTTTTGCGGAATGAAGGGTTTTATGGTGGCAGGAGTGAAATTCCTGCCATCAACCTCCAAGATAAAGGTAATCCACCTGCAGTAGGACGTCTGCAGATGCAATTAAGCACCAGATATGGATGGCCATTGGCTTACGAAGAGCGCCTTTGCCCTTTGATGTGAAGGGAGGCGCTCCTCAAAGTGCCAGGCAGTATGGACGCTCCTCATGCACTGTTAATGCAAAAGGCGTGACGGCAGATGCTCTCTAAACTGCCAGCCAGTAAAGATGCTGACCAAGCCGGTATAACTGATTTCTTACACATTTTTCGCACATGCAATATATTACCTTGCATCTTTCAGCACATACACCTCAGGGCTCGCTTGTGGAGCATCCACAAATGACACGAGACCCTGAGTAGTTCTTTACCAAGCTAAGCACCACACGATACCACATGACAGAGCACCTCCCACCTGCTCCTCTCACTCACCTACATCGACACCTTGTTGAGCCCCATGGAGGCTCAACCTACTCATGTATGGGTGAGAAAGGGGTCGCCACATACCCCAACTTCTTTCTTTCTGTCCCCTCGTCTCTCTAATTTCCCTGGATGAATGTGGCACCTCACTGTATTAAGGCCAGTTCTATAAGGGGTTTCTTTGAGTGCTAGAAATAAGGCTTTCTTATGTGACACTGCATTTCTGTAAATACTTAAATCTTTGTAAATATGTGCCTGTTTAATTCAAGATTTGCTGTTTCCAAACCTGCTCGATTGTCTCTTTCCTTCATTGATTAGACATAGCGAACATAATAAATAGGATGTTGTGCCCCAATGATTCGCTCCATTAGAATAGCCAACGCCAACGGTTTCACTCAGCCGTACCATAATAAGTAGACGAGGTGGGACGTTGAGAGCACAGTTCCAATCTAGGTGGGGTGAGTAAGGTAACGTGGGTAAGGTAGAGCAGGAACTCTGTCAATCTTGGAGTGGAGACCCTCAGACGGCGTCCATGGTTACTGAACAACCCGTCACATCACGTCGCATCGCTGAGTTATTGTTGGGTCGCAAAGTTATCCGTATCTGTGGAGGTAGATCTCAAGGAAGGTTGGAGGTTGAGTTGCAACCCTCGTGTCCGAGAAACCCACTCGTGAACCCCATGCTCACCCCGAAATCTGTAACAATATGTGTGGAATTATTAAAGTGTTCTGAACTTGGACCAATGCCGTGATGATGTCTTCATGACAACATCAGGACTGCAAAACCGGAAAGGCCTCTAGCAGTTAAAGAATTTAAGTGAAAAGATGTCACCAAGCAGATGAAAAGTGAAGCTACCACCTGCTTTCACCATTATTGGAGCTTGTCAGAGCAACACATCACTGTTTCATCCACTTAGTGACTTTGAAGCCTTTTAGCTTATATACTGGCTAATGATGCACCACTACCTGTGATTGGTGAGGCTAGATTGTGTTTGCAACCCACAAGTGGGTTCCAAATACAATCCAAACCCACAATCCAAACAAGTGCCATCTACCACATGGAAACATTGTGTTTCACCCACTTATCACATCCAGGAAGCATCATCATTCTTATGCAGTCAGGAGATGTACAAATGGAATTAATGAAGTGCTCCGAACTTGGATCAACGTCGTGATGATGTCATCACAACGATGTCATGACTGCAAACCCAGAAGGGTATCTCGCAGTTCAAGAATGCAAAGTCAAAAGCTCATCAGGGCAACACATTTCTGTTTCATCCACCACTTAGTGAATTTGAAGCCTTTCTGCTTCCAGACTGGTGTGTGTGTGTGTGTGTGTGTGTGTGTGTGTGTGTGTGTGTGTGTGTGTGTGTGTGTGTGTGTGTGTATGTGTGTGTGCGCGCGCGCGCGTGCGTGTGCACGTATGGCCTCTTTTTTGATTTATATGCAAGTCCATACCCCTTGGGGCTAATTTCCCTGAAATTTGCCGTTTGACATTATTTTCACATGCGAAAGGTCAACCTCACAATAAAAACTTTCTATTTTTAATCAAATCAAATTTAAAACATGAAATAACGGTGTTTTTGACGAGAGGAGCAGAGTTTGGCTTAAGTGTTCACCCTTTTGCGTCACCTTCGAAGGTGAATTCTTTGTCCGGAATCGAACCAATTGTATTATTAATTATTTATATTCCATTTACAGAATGAAAATATAGAAATATATATGCATGAAGGTTCCTTAATTCTTAATCAACATTTCTATCCCACCTTACTTTATGAAACAGCAGTCTCTTTTACAATCTTGAGGAATTGTGGGAGGTCAGAGCCAGAAAAGTGGAGGCAAAAGGAAGGACTGACTCATGAAAGCCTTGTACAGAAGACTTCACTGACATTTCTAAAGGATGTAGACCACCGAATGTAAGCCAGGTCTTGTTCTGACTTTGTCATGCCATGTGTCTTGTGGAGCAGGTGGAACCAGTTGGACATTGCCATTGTCATCCTCTCCATTGTGGGAATTATTCTGGAGGAGATGAAAATGAATCTTGTGCTGCCCTTAAATCCAACAATCATTCGCATCATGCGTGTACTGCGCATCGCTCGAGGTGCCTTGCTACGACTTGCTGTATCCCTCAGCTTCTTTCTTTGGATCATTGTATTTAGCTTTTGTTCAGCTACCTCCCTGCTTCACCTTCTGGCCTAATTCCTCTTCCCTTCAATTATCCATTTCTTTACTTTATTGTTGGCTTTTCATGAAGACAATGACATAATATTAATGCATCTTACATCGAGTTTGGACAAGATGAAATAACATCATATGATAAACTACAACAGTGACATATTTTCAATCATACTCTTCAATGCTTGGCAGGATGGGAGAGCAACAGGGATAGAAATGTTTTCCCCTCTTCCTTGTGCCAAATCCTAACAGTGTTGAAACTCCTGAAAGCAGCAAAAGGCATGCGTGCGCTGCTGCACACTGTCATGCTCGCTCTGCCTCAGGTAGGCTGAGGCTGCACAGACACGCCTGGGCTTGCACAGCAAGTACAATATGTATATGGTTGCTGGAAGGGTTTTTTTTTTAATGATTTTCACTGCCCAGGGCACAACTGGGATTAATGATGTGCATGTCATATATTTATTCATTCTTACTGAGCTGTAGTACAAAGCCATCTGTTTATCTGACACAGCTTTGGATGTACGGCATTCGAAGTGAACATTATTTAGAATCAAATCAATAAAACAAAACACATGCACTTTTGTAGTTTTATCTCATCTAAAACAATCGCTTGTCCTCTTTTGATAGTAGGTTACATTATGTAGCAGTTTGGGGTGGGAAACCTGGATTGGCTGGGATGTGAATTTAATTGTGATTGTAACAGCTTATAACAGTGATTTTGATCTAATGCTCATAGTGGAGCTTGTTCAGATAACACATGCAGGACAAGGACATTAGGAAACAAAAGTGTACCTTTCCATTGATTACAAAAACTTAGTAGACAATGGAGAAATACACAAGGTACATGGGATTTGACTGATCTCAGCATCATGAGCCACAGACTCAGATGGGAATGCTAAACAGGCCAATCCAAACAAATGATATTTGGGGAAAAAACAGAGCATAGGGTAGTTATAGTAACGGAATTATGGATATTTGCCGAATGATGTACATCAGCTCAAACAGGCTACACAGGGGTCAAAGATTGGATGACATGAAATAAGAGGTTTGTGTTTCATTCAATTATCATTCATTAATCTATTTATTCGTTCATTCAATCATTCATTGTTTTTAATTTATTCATTCAAGTATTCCTTCATTATGTTATTTGTTTATTAATTTGTGTTTCATTCATGGTTATTCAGTAAACCATTCATTTATTCACTTGCTTGCTTTCCATATTTCCTGTGCTTCATTCTGAACACCTGCTGTATCATTATTGCTATGACTGGTGGCATTAATTATTTATTCCCCAATCTCAACACAGCAGCCAGGATGGTTGTTCATCCATACCAGACAGCAGAGCACATTCCATATTATAAAAAAGCCAGCAATAGTTGAGAAATTTGGTGTCTCTCCTTGCAGGTGGGGAACCTTGGGCTGCTCTTCATGCTCTTGTTCTTCATCTATGCTGCTTTGGGTGTTGAGCTCTTTGGCGAGCTGGGTGAGTCACAAAATGGAGATAGAGAGAGTGTGTGTGATTAATCAGGAGAAAAATGGAGTTAATAGTACAGTTAACATGAACCGACTTGTCTCACTGGGCAAGAATAATGGCGTGAACTACAGATCACTTTGGCTAATTTAAATATTTCTGGGCTCTGCTTCATGATCATTTGGCAATGAATCTGGAAGTTAAGGGTTGTTTCTTTGCATAATAATTCTCTATCCCAAGATTACAGAGCCTTTGCCAGTAAAAGAGACATCTCAAATAATTTCAGACTTGCACACTGGTTGTCGATTTCGGTCCGTCTGGAAGATCATGTTTTTTTATCATTGTATTCTAGGTAAGTTAATGAATGTCATGAATAGTTGTTTGATGTGATGAATATTTATACTCGATCCCTCACAGGAGGTTTTGTGGGATCTTTAATTACACTTTCTGAACTTGTGCCACATTTTCAAACAAGCAGCACAGGTTGCCAGGAGAACTTGCACGTAGCATACTCGCCTTTGAGCTCTCTAGTTTGTGTTTGATTCATGACTCAACTCTAAAATGCCACCCTGTGTTGAGTATAAGAGCTGCATCACTGAGTGTACCGGTCTTCTGAAGGGAAGTTAAGCTGGTTGTTCCATGTGCTCGCATTCGCTGATAGCTCACAAAGATCCCTTGAGAATGCCATTGTTTGGTGGTATCAAGGTCAAATTATACATTCCTGCCCTGATCTACAAGGAACACTGCATAAGCTGCAACCCCTGAAATGATTAAATCAACAGCAGAATCGCAAGACAAGCATATTATGTGCATTTTATTCCAGGATCAAAACATGTGATGGCTTCTTTCCTGTATATTTGTTGCTCAGTGTGTACAGAAGAGACCCCTTGTGATGGGTTAGGCCGCTATGCCTCCTTCAGAAACTTTGGTATGGCACTGCTCACACTCTTCCGCATCTCGACTGGCGATAATTGGAATGGCATCCTCAAGGTTTATTTATTCTCTTGATCTTATCCATACATCTACTAATATGCATTTGTAATTCTGCCAAATATTGTTTGATAATGAGTACATTTGTGGTTGTTTCATATGAAATGGTTTGTAATAAAAAGCATTATGCTTACCTGCATGTTGAAATATTTCATGATTTTACATCCCCCCCCCCTTTCCCTTTTCAATCTCCAATGGAATGTGAGGTAATTACATGAATTTAGAAGGAATTAAGGCAGGAGGAGGCCATTCGGCCCATAATGCCTGCACTACACCAATACCAGATTTAATCAATCCATCAATACCCCTTCCCATCATGTGCAGCTTCTTTTTTTTTGGATGCTGCACTGGTACTTATTTCGCCAACCTCAGAAAGATGACAGGCTGAGTCAACCCCCCTGGTGTTAATTCAGGACCCTAGGATGCCAAGCTACCACTCTAACCACTCGGCCAACACCAGGTTAACAAATGTTAAATATCTGATGATATATTGGAGAACAATATGCTTTTAAGTCTGGCACATAACATTACCATAAGTGGATATGAGTACTATATACTGTACTAGACGACCCGTGAACCCGTTAGCTTCCCGTTGTGACAGCGGTTGATGAAAAAAATCATTTCAAGAAAAAATAAAAGATAGCTCCAGCGAACTATACTGCTGAGGTTGTTTGCATTGATCAAATACTCCCGAAGAGTACTTGACTGAATTGGGAATTGATTTTTTTTCGTTTCCCGATTTGAACGAAACTTGATATTGCGCGTCAATGTGAAAGAAAAAAAATGGAGAAAAGAAAGTCGAAGAAATTATTGTGCGTCATCCTCGAAACACAATTTTATTTATTCATGAACACGGAAGTATTAGATCAAAATAGCGATGTATACTTTATGCTTAAAAATAAATCATTCTTTGTCTATACTAAATGTTTGAGATTTTAAAATAAATCATTTCAAGAAAAAAAACAAAAGATAGCTCCCACGAACTATACTGCTGAGGTTGTTTGCATTGATGAAATACTCCCGAATAGTACTTGACTGAATCGGGAATTGATTTTTTTTTCGTTTCCCGATTTGAACGAAACTTGATATTGCACGTCAATGTGAAAAAGAAAGTCGAAGAAATTATTGTGCGTCATCCTTGAAACACAATTTAATTTATTAATGAACATGGAAGTATTAGATCAAAATAGCGATGTATACTTTATGCTGAAAAATAAATCATTCTTTGTCTATACTAAATGTTTGAGATTTTAAAATAAATCATTTCAAGAAAAAAACAAAAGATAGCTCCAGCGAACTATACCGCTGAGGTTGTTTGCATTGATCAAATTCTCCCAAAGAGTACTTGACTAAATCGGGAATTGATTTTTAATAATTTTTTCGTTGCCCGATTTTAACGAAACTTGAAACTGCATACCACAGGCGAATGATGAGTAACGTGGGCTGAAAATTTTTGCGCTCTTGTATACCATTTTGGCTGTATTTCAGGAACATACATACAAGATGAGAGTTTTAGTAATATACTAGATGACCCATGAAACCCGTTGGGTTCCCGTTGTTATAGCAGTTGATAAAAAAACGTTTCAAAAAGAAAAAAAGATAGCTCCAGCGAACTATACCGCCGAGGTTGTTTGCATTGATCAAATAATCCGGAAGAGTCGTTGACTGAATCGGGAATTAATTTTTTTTAATAAATTTTTTCGTTGCTCGATTTGAACGAAAGTTGATATTGCACGTCAATGTGAAAAAAAAAAATTGAGAAAAGAAAGTCGAACAAATTATTGTGCGTAATCTTCTAAACACAATTTTATTTATTAATGAACACGGAAGTATTAGATCAAAATGGCGATGTTTATTTTATGCTTAAAAATAAATCGTTCTTTGTCTATACTAAATGTTTGAGATTTAAAAATAAATCATTTCAAGAAAAAAAAAAAAAGAAGATAGCTCCAGCGAACTATACCACAGAGGTTGTTTACATTGATCAAATACTCCCGAAGAGTACTTGACTGAATCTGGAATTGATTTTTTAATATTTTTTTCCGTTGCCCGATTTGAATGAAACTTGATACTGCACACCGCAGGCGAATGGTGAGTAAGGTGACCCTAACATTTTTGCGCTATCGTGTACCATTTTGGCTGTATTTCAGGAACATACATACATACATACATACATACATGATGAGAGTTTTAGTAATATATAGATAGATGACACATTTCATGGGCCAAAAATACTTTTTATTGTACTTGGTATTCTTTTTTTATCCTTATTTCATTATGTATCCCCACCACCCCAGGACACATTGCGCTCCTGTGCTGATGATTTAGTGGAGTCTGAGCATGGTTGCTGTGGCTATGATGCCATCGTGTCACCGATCTACTTTGTTACCTTTGTACTGCTAACACAATTTGTTCTGGTCAATGTTGTGGTGGCTGTTCTCATGAAACATCTTGAAGAGAGTAATAAAGAGATGGCGGAAGAGGCTGAGGCTAAGGCCAATGAGGAACATGATGAAGAAATGCAACGTCTGCGAGGGGAAAGGGAACTGGTTGGTGATGGAGAGGCCAATTGTAAAGAAAAGGATGGGGAGAGTGTTTCTGGTGCAGTTCGGAACTCTTCTGACAAGTCATCGCTGTCTCAAGGAATGAGTGTGGTAAAGACTTTATTTTTAGTTAATAGTGATCATGGCTTAGGGAAGAGCTAAATGACTGGGGATGAGAGCTTAACACAGCAACAATATAGCAGAAGGTTATGGGCAGCCAAAGGGATGGAAAAACGGGCAAGGAGGGAATAGACAGTACAGCTCAGTGTAGACATTATTGAAAGGACAGATGAGTGGACAAAAATACATGTGAGCTTATAGAAAAAGCAGGGCAAATATTGGTGAAGAAAGTGCAGGTGGATTAGAGAAGAGTCAGGCAAATTGGAAAAGATTAGGATTTAGAACGGGCTCTTCTCGTACAGTTCGTTATACCATGCCTTAATGTTATGATTCTCTGTTGAACAGATGTTTATTATTCCTTGCCTCTCTGCAGGACTCACTCGAGTTAAGAACACCAGAGCCCGGGGCGTCAATCTTTCCGCTTTCCCAGCTACCACCAAATTATTCAATCTTCACTTCCCCGGAGCATTGCCTCCCTCACCAAACTCCAAAGGTACGAGGCTATAGAAGGAATGGTGCTTTTAAGGTTTAACTACATGTCCACTTTAGAACTGTTTTCAGAAGTGGTGTTATGAATTATTATCGTTGTGTTATCGTGAGCTCATTCTAATTTAAAACAAGTGCGTTTCTGTGATAACCACAAAGACTTTTGGTTGTGAAAGGCAAAGTACTGTACATCGTCTTTTTTTTTAAAGAAAATTTTTTATTCTAGTGTTGGTAACCAATATCTACAATGGCATGTGGCCTGCTTTAATGCAAGTGCTGGAAATAAATATGGTAGCAAGTGAGATAAAATAGAGTAGTGGTTCTCAATCGACTTACAATAATGTGCCACACTTGCAGCTCGCGATGTGTTACGTGGGCAGCACCCACGCAACTACTTCATGTGTTTCTAATTTTAAAATATTTTGTATTTTTCTATGTCTAATCTACTCGGGAACTCCACTCTAACAAACCATGGGTGGCAGCGAGTTGTTTTTTTTTTAACCACAAATTGTGAAAGTTAACCAATGAGTGTGCTCTAAAAAGTCGAGGAGTTTTGATTTGTGAGGCACTTGTATCCACAAGCGATATGACTTTTAGAACACGCTCATTAGATACTCCATAATTTCTGGTTCAGGAAAAAAAAATCTTTCCTTTTTCTATTTTTTCTTTTTTAACAGGATGTCACTTGGAACGTAGCAGTGTGCTGATTGTGCCATGTGTGATCTGCACACTGCTGGTTGAGAACGACAAATTATTATATAATGTCTGGGAAACAAGAACATCAAGCTCATTGAAATTTATATGATTTGCTACAAAGTAGGCTGATATTGTCTGTCAACTACATTGATACGAAAGAGCAACAGGGGAGCAAGAAGTTTTTGACAAGAAGCTATTTAGAATGATGTATTGCATTGGCTGCATCCGAAAGAATATGAAGTCTTACACTTCACTGGGACAAGTTTGTGGACAAAGTTGGAGAACACCTTGAAAAGTAATGAAAGTATCATTTTTCTTCATACACATTCAAGCTGAGATCAGAGTATAAACAAAATTCCAGGTCAAATTTGAAATACCCTTCGACAATTAAAGTTGATTCCACATAAACTGGGCTCATGGTCCCCTACATGTGACTATCCCTTAAAATTCTTTCATGTTTGTTACCTGGACACCTTTCACAAAAACCCTTATGTTTTAACACAACTCTTCAAGATCATTGGAATCTCCCACAATGAAGCTGAGTCCATGGGCCTTTCACTTTCCCTTCGTAGACAGGTCAGAGGTCTCTCTTTCTGCAGGGCCCACGTGGTACACCATCATCCCTCTTCTCGTGAGACTCCCAAAATCCATAATCACTGCTCACCTCCACTCATTTGTCCCTCCTTTTTCCCACCTGTGGATCCAATTTCCATATTCTCGTCAATCTCATTCTTCCCTCCAGGTCATCAAGATAGCTGTTCACCACCATTTCAGATCATCTGCCATTCAGAACCATGGCCTTTTCTACCCCCATATTACCCCCACCCCCTCCACGAGCAAACTTCCTTCCAAATTTCCAGTTTTTCCTTTCTGAGAGTTTGCTTCTATAACCATCCTGTCTGCCCCATGCATCCTCCCATACCCCCAATTCCTTCCCACATCCCTTATTTGTCTAAGTCTCCCTCTATTTTGTCCTTCAACCCTGCTGTTAATGTTTCCCCTCTCTTTCTACTGTGTATTTTATGTTTCATCCTGATCCGTTCAGTGTTCTGGCTCTTCCACAAACCTTGACTGTATACCAAAAAAATTCTCATATTTTGGAAACTGATGCCAGAGATAGGGTAATCGCAAGGCCAATTTATTATTTTGGAGGCATTTTACAGCAACTGCAGCTTCAAAACAATCGGAGAGATCTTCACAAAATTGCTGTTTTGCTTTACAACCTTGTATTGATCACTAACCTACGACTATGTTTTACCAGGAATTTAAATACAAGTTTTACAAGATTCTCTTTAACCTCAATGATACCTGATGATGCTCAGATCTCTGCTTCAAATCCCCTTATGTGTATATATATATATATATACATATGTATACATACTGTATACACTATACACATTAGGAGATCATAAGGAGATGTGTATGCTGTATTTTCCATTGTCTACTAATGTCATTGTAATTCACAACAAAATTCACTGATGTCTACTAACATCTTTGGCCTGCATGTGATGTATGTACAAGCTCCACAAAGCCTTAAATAAATGTAAAACTAGAATGGCACTCGTAATGCACATAGTCTCACATCACTCGCTCATTCTTAACAAAAATACCATCGTTAGCGGAACACACCACTATTATTGAAATTAATGTGAGAGAAAACCTTCGGAGTATAAGGCTTGATTTCACTTGATTGAAGCCGTCTCTACAAACACAAAAGGAATACATGTGCAGTCAATCACCGCAAAATATATCAGCAATTAGCCAGCATAAGCACGGAGTCTGGTATACTCTCAATTCTCACCATTCAACGAGCACCAAGTGAACCACCGCTGTAAATGACAATGCCCCAGGGACAATCCCCCCGACAGCGCGGCATCTCGGTTTTATCTGTCTCGTGTGCGAGCCACGCGACACGTGATCGCGCGTCACTTCATCTTTTATTTCATCACATTCTCCCCGTATTTAAAATGTAACTAGAGGTTCAACTAACGCACCATGATTACTTCAAAGCAAGAGGAGCATACATTTCAAGCAGTGTGAACTATTTAAACTACAGAAGCATGCATTTCAAGCAGTGAGGATTATTTTGAGTTATAGAAGCATGGTAAGGTGCCATCGAGGGATGCCGATAATCCCCTTTACAGATCGAGTCGTCGAGCGGGTTTTATCCGTCGACCTCTCTGGGAGTAAATGGTGGTTTCACTTGAGGGAGGCTTCCAATCCCCTTGGGGAGCCTCGATTCGTGCCGGGGATGACTCCTCAATTGCTCTCGGGTGGAATGCAGTAGCTCCGTCTACGTCAACCCCGACGCCACCATTCTCGGGTGGAGAAGTTCCTGAGGGGGAAACACCTGGGGAGGGAATGTCAGAGGGAGGAGTACCTGCGGGAGCCAGATGGCGAACCGACACAGTGGTCTCCTGCCATCAGGAAGTCTAACATGAGCATACTCAGGATTAGCATCGATGAGTTCGACCTTCTCCACCATCGGTTCATACTTGCTTTGTCGTACCGGGCGCTTCATGAGGACTGTACCCGGATAGGTTAGCCAGTTGGGCACCGATTGGCCACCAGTATATCGTCGTTGGTGAGTAAACATTCGTTCGTGCGGAGTAGCATTGATGGACGTACAGAGCAAAGAGCGTATGGAATTCCATTGTACCAAATGACTCCATTGTACCGTTCCACCTGCCCATTACCCTGTGGGTTGTAACCCGTCGTTCGACTAGTTGCTATGCCTTGTTCAAATAGGAACTGTTTGAGCTCGGCCGACATGAAACCCGGTCCTCTGTCTGAATGTATGTACGAAGGTTTCCCAAACATGGCAAAGAGGTCAGAGAGACATTTCACGACAGTGCCCGAGGTCATATCCGAGCACGGGAATGCAAATGGGAACCTTGAGTATTCATCAACAACAGTGAGTATGTATCTGTTGTCTGTCTCAGTCGGCAGGGGCCCTTTGAAGTCGATATTTAGTCTCTCAAAGGGTGAAGTGGCCTTGATCAACCTGCCAGGAGCAGCGCCATAGAATCTGGGTTTTAGTTCAGCACAAACAGGGCATGAAGCACTCATTTGTTTAATATCTTCGATAGAATATGGAAGGTTTTGTCTGCGCACAAAATGTGCCATTCTGGTTACCCCTGGGTGGCACAGAGACACATGAAGGTCTTGCAACGCCCGACCGGATGGCGCCGAATAGTAGACCCGAGAGAAGGTGTCTGCAGCAGGATTTTCCCTCCCAGGCCGATAAACAATGTCGTAACTGTAACAGGAAAGGTCTATCCGCCATCTCATCATTTTCTCGTTCTTAATTTTCCCGTTATTTTTCCCATCAAACATGAAGGCAACGGATCGCTGGTCCGTGACGAATGTGAAGTGGTTGCCCAGTAAATAATGTCTCCATTTACGTATGGCTTCGACAATAGCGTATGCTTCCTTCTCTATCGCCGAGTGTCTCTGCTCGCTTCCAGAGAGAGTTCTCGAGAAGAACGCGACGGGTCGGCCGGATTGATTGAGCGTCGCGGCGATCGCATGATCGCAAGCGTCCGTTTCCACCACAAACGGCATCGTGCTATCGATCGATAATACCACGGAATTACTGATATCATCTTTGAGGCTGTGGAAAGCTTTTACAACAGCGGCATCTAGCGGGAAGTTTTTGCAATGCACCAGGGGATGTATTTTCTCAGAGTATTGGGGAATCCATCTTGCATAGTACGCGAACATCCCAATCACCCGACGCAATGACTGCAGGTCATGAGGTGGGGGTAGCTCACGGAGCAGGCGCAATCGTTCAGGATCGGGCTTAATCGTGCCGTCGGCTATTGTGTAGCCGAGAAGATCAATTGACTTTGCCGAGAATACGCATTTGTCGTAGTTGAGTGTCAGATTATATTTTCTAGCAATGCTCAAGAATCTGTCCAGATTCGCATCATGTTCCCCCCGATCCTTACCGCACACCGTGACATTGTCCACGTAAACAAAAGTGTCTTTGAGGTTTTCATCTGAGATGATGTCATCCATAACTCGTTGGAAGCAAGCTACTCCATTAGTGACACTGAACGGGATCCTCTTAAATTGATAGAGGCGTCTACCTGCCTCGAACGCAGTGTAAGGTTTGTCTTCCTCTCGAATGGGAATTTGATGATAGGTGCTTCGTAAATCGATGGTGCTGAATATTTTGTAGTTGGCCACGCGTTCGACCATGCGATTCGACCATGGTGGGTGAAGCGATTGACCGTTTGAGAGTAATCGACAACCATTCGTTTCTTATGGTTCTGGCTGGTGGTCACCAATACCTGCACGCGCCATGGCGAATCGCTCGGTTCTATAATACCTTCTTCCAGTAATCGCTTAGTCTCAGAAGTGATGAAGTTCATATCGGCGGTGGTATATCATCACGATTTGATCGCTATCGGTTTACAGTCCGGCGACAAGTTAGCAAACAGCAGGGGGGCACGCGTTCGACCATGCGATTCGACCATGGTGGGTGAAGCGATTGACCGTTTGAGAGTAATCGACAACCATTCGTTTCTTATGGTTCTGGCTGGTGGTCACCAATACCTGCACGCGCCATGGCGAATCGCTCGGTTCTATAATACCTTCTTCCAGTAATCGCTTAGTCTCAGAAGTGATGAAGTTCATATCGGCGGTGGTATATCATCACGATTTGATCGCTATCGGTTTACAGTCCGGCGACAAGTTAGCAAACAGCAGGGGGGACGATACCTCTGCAGTGGTCAGAGCATTTAGAATTAGACGAGGTTTGTTTCCTCCAAAGGGTATTTCGACATTCGTGTGCTGCTTGAGCACATTATGACTCAAAATTACATCTGCGCATAAATCACGAAGCACCAGTACCCTTACATCCCGATACGTGTAGCCTTTTACGTCCAGCTCAACATTGCAGTACCCTCGTACGCTGGACAGTGGTGATGTGGAGGCCATGCATACCGTATTGTCTGTTGGGTGGATCTTCCATTTCCTGCCCTTCGCTAGTGAGCTGTTGACGAAACTTTCAGAGCTACCGGTATCGATCAGAGCCTCAGCCATATGCCCGTTAATTCGTACGTTGATGATAACTTTGGATAGATTCCCCGGTGAAGCTGCTGTTACTTTCTTTTGTGAGTAGAGGGCTGCAGAAGTGGGTTTATTTCTTCTAAGAGTAGATTTGCATACCCTGGCATAATGCCCTTTCTTGTCACAGTTCATGCATGTGGCATCCCTGGCGGGGAATTTGCTACGTGGGTGTCTTTTATACCCACAAAAGAAACATTTACCAACCGAAGTAGTTGCCGAGGAGTTTGACGAGGTCTGGGTGTCCGATTCCTCGGGTTTATCTCCATCCTCAGTGTCGGAGGTATCCCAGGGAGTTCTTTGAGTTTCCGCTGTAGCAGCATTCATTAGCAACACCGGTGTCCCATATGACTCAGATTGCTGCTGAGCCGCGTCCATAGCTCGGGCCTGGTCAGCAACCGTTTCAAGATTGGGTTGTGCTTTTTCCAGTAAGCGTTGCCGAATGGGGGCTGACCTGAGCCCCTGGATGAAAGCCTCTCGGGTCGCTTCATCTCGATGTTCCTCGGCGGTTACAGCCCGGAAATTGCAGTCTTTGCCCAACTGCCTCAGAGCTTGCAGGTACTGATCGATTGTCTCACCGGCTTCTTGCCTGCGTGTGGTGAGAAGATGTCTTGTGTATACCTCGTTCTTGCGCTTCACGTAGAGTGCCCGCAGCACGTCGATCGCTGCGTCATAGGTGTCACACTCCGAGAAGAGCCTGAATACACTTGGCGAGACATGGTTTACAAGTGCGGCCAGTTTGTCGGCTCCCTCTTCAATGATGGTCAGATAGTGTGAGAAGGAGCGGTACCAATGGGTCCACTTCATTTCCGAGTCAGTGGCGTTTGGGTCCGCATCGAACCTCTCCGGCTTGTAGATCTTGTCCATAGTCGGTTGAGGAAGTCGAAGGAATCAAGTGAAATAAATTGAAATGAATGTGAGAGAAAACCTTCGGAGTATAAGGCTTTATTTCACTTGATTGAAGCCGTCTCTACAAACACAAAAGGAATACATGTGCAGTCAATCACCGCAAAATATATCAGCAATTAGCCAGCATAAGCACGGAGTCCGGTATACTCCCAATTCTCACCATTCAACGAGCACCAAGTGAACCACCGCCGTAAATGACAATGCCCCAAGGACAATCCCCCCGACAGCGCGGCATCTCGGTTTTATCTGTCTCGTGTGCGAGCCACGTGACACGTGATCGCGCGTCACTTCATCTTATTTCATCACAGTTATGGCCCACTGCTATTATGACCCACATACCCATATCATCCACGCACCCAATAATGGCACATACATTGCCATTATCCTTAGCTTTATTGATTATTAGGATATTTAACGACCATAGTTTTGTGTACATGAAGGCTAAATTGTGTCAATGAAGGTGAATATGAAAAAAATTCAATCTATATTCCCCATGGCTCGTCGATCATATGTATGAAGTTTTGCATTAATCTGTTAAGTGGTTCTGGAGAAGATTTTTTTTTGTAACGTTTTTATTTTCAATTAAATATGGCCACCAGACCATGTGACCAATGATGTCATAAATGTATTTCTTCACTCACATCGGGTTTTAGATCAGATACTGTAAATGAAATTTCAGATATTTTGGATTCTGATTTTGATTCAACCAATTTTTTTTTTGTATACATCGTCGAGGCTCGTTTGAGAGCCAACACATAACACACATCAAGGGGTGGCATGAGACAAGAGGGGCAGGAGAGGGAAGGACAAAACAGTGGGGAACAGACATTAGGAGATCTGTGGAATGGAGAGGGATGGGGTGGGGAACCCTTGGAACACAAGATGGACATGATGGGGACTTTCAGGAAGGAAAGCAGGGAATTTGAAGGAGGTGGGTTTGGGGGGATTAACGGGAAGAAAAGATCGAGGTTATGGATGGGGGAAGAAAAGATCGAGGTTTTGGAAGGGGGAAGATAAGGATGAACAGCTGTTTTGAAGGCCTGAAGGGAAGAATGGGATTGAAGAGAATGTGGGAGTTTATTCCAAAGGCAGAAAAAAGAGGAATGAAAGAGTGAAGGTGAGCAGTGATTCGTGATTTTGGTAGTTTTTCCAGAAGGGGGTTGCTGGCGGACCTTGAGTACCCTGCGGAAACATGGTGGGGACATATCGCAGACAGAGCAGGGGCGGGGGGGGGGGCAAGACTGGAGAGGCGATGGTGGAAGACAGAAAGACCACCGACCAATCTGCGGTGAGAGAGTGAGAGGCCCAAAGACTCAACCTCATCGCGGGAGATACCAATGATCCTAAATGCCTTAGTTTACACAGTGTGAAGCCGAGAAAGGTGAAAGGCAGGAGCACCAGCCCAGAGGGGAGAGCAGTACTCCATCAGGCTGTGGACGAAAGCTTTGTATGTGGTCAGGAGCTCAGGTGGGCTGAGGAAGGACTGAGCACGACTGAGGATTCCCAGTCGACGACTCGCTTTGTAGGCCAGTTTGGAAAAATGTGGCTTTCCCAGGAAAGATCATGGCAGATAGTGAGATCCAGAAGCTTGAATGAAAGGACTTCCTCCAGAGGATTGTTGAGAGGGTAGATGGGGAGGGGGGAGTGGTGGTTCTAAACGGTCCTTTCGGAGAGACATAGTGAGAGTGTGAGATTTGTCAAGATTGAAAGACATGTTCCACGTGCTGGACCAGTTTGTGATTTTATGCAGATCTGCAGAGAGCGAAGAAGCTGCGGCTTGCCCGTCTGAGGGATGACAGGTGGTACGACAGAGGGTGGAGTCATCAGCAACGAGATAAAGAGGATTTTCCAGAGAGTCAGAAAGATCATTGATGAAAACCAGAAAAATAACAGGGCCCAGAACGCTACCTTGAGGAACTCCAGCCTGGACAGGAAGAGTGGATGTGGGATCTCCATTTTGGGCCACACGTTGGCTGTGACAGGAGAGGAAGTCTGTGAGCCATGAGTGGAGATGGCCTTGGATACCATAGGAAGAGAGTTTGGTGAGCAGGGCAGGGTGCCAGACCATGTCAAAAGCACGCGATATGTCTAGGGATATGGATCTGATTTCATGTCTGGCATTCAGTATCTCCATCCATTGTTGGGAGAGGAGAAGCAGCCTATCCAGGGTAGAGTGACCTGTTCTGAAACCAAAGATTATGGATGGAATACCACTTCACCGATGATGTCATCGTTATCACCCTGTGTACCCAGATGGGAGATGATGACATATGCTGAGTTTCAATTTTTTTCATGGAGTGGTTTTGGAGGTGTCCAATTATTTTCTTTTAAACCAATATCACTGCCATACCATGTGACCCATGACATCACAATTATCTCTAAAATATTATCGATGGAGAGTCCATCCTATGTTTAACATTTTGCTTCGATCAGACAAGTAGTTGCAAAGAAAAAAAATTAAAGTGAAACTTTTCTAGCAGTGGACACACAGAGACAGACAGACAGACAGACAGACAGACAGACAGAAAGACAGACCAGGGCATTACAATGATTTCACATCCCCCTTAGGGTGAGAATAATAAATCTGACTGGATAAAATAAGACATTTGTGTGTGTGCGTGCATGCGTGCATGCGTGTGTACGTTTGTCTGATAATTATAAAATCCAAAATGGCTGGACCAACCTCCACAAAATTTTGTATATTTCTGGGGGTACCCAGAGTTAGGTAATGGACACAAAAAAAAATCCACATCCTCCTCCCCCCCCCACACACACACACGCACACACAAGGCAATTAAATTAAAATATTCATGACAGTGCATTCAAGGCATAATGTAACATGTAGCACCTCCTTAACCTAAGATAAACTTCCCCTGTTCATTACTTTCAATCTTGAGAGATGACAGCTTGAATGACAATGTTCCCAAATGGCCACATTATATTCGTATTCATGATAGAACTGGGTAATCCCTCCTTCCTCCCACGCCCACCCTGAATACAGCCTTATTCGATCATTATGCAGAAATGCAAGGTGATTCCAGCAATGTAATGCTGTCCAAAATTTAAGACTTGATTAACCTTTGAAAAAAAAAAATGATTTCTGATATTGGTTGATTCTCAATGTTGCAGGCGCAGAAGAGTCCACAGCATCATCCCCTTGTACAAACACCCTCTCCAGCATGGAAAGACAAGTCTGAAAGGGTCTCTACAGATATGCGAATGCGACAACAGCCAATACGTGATAGCAGCAGTGACGATGGAAATGACAGCTGGGAAGGTGTTTGCTCAAACTTTCTGAGTTTATGAACTGGCTAACTCTTTTAACACAGGCATTTTAATGATTAAATGCCCCTACCCTAAAAGGGGATGTAACAAATTACATTACTGGCAAATAGGTATTCAAAATATACCATTACTGTATTATTGAAGTTGAGGAAAATATTTGATATTTGGAATATCAGGTCAAATAGTACATGCATCAATGTCAAATTTTACACTCGCCAACCCCTCTTCCCCTCTCCCCCCCCCCTCCCCCTTCACCAACCCCCAAAAATACACCATTCTGAAGACTTTATCTTTAGGTTTGTTTCCTCCCATTCCAGGAGAACGAGTTAGACCAAAACAAGAAGCTTGTGACTTTTTCCCAAAGACACCCTACAGGATGTCTGCATCACGACGGTCGCCTGCAACCCGACGCCCCATGTCCCGGCATGGAAGTAGACTTCAGAGACAGGTGGGTGAACATGGTGAAGACTGAATAATTTAGCCTCCACAAAGTTATTCACCATCCATATGAAAAAGTGCATTATCAAGATGTCACAGGACTTATGCTCATGATGACCCACTATTTTCTGGGAGATAACCAATATTTTTGGTGAGAATCGATTCATACATACATTTCTAAAAAGAGGAGATGGTTCAGGGGATACCTGTTATGTGGCTCCAAGTTTCAAGCTGCTCTTACCAAATGGAATCTGACGTGTGCAGTTTGCCCTGCTTGCTTGCATGCTATTACATTGCTTTGATACTTGCATGGCAGCTAATATAACACCGCTGCAGATTGTACCCATGGCACACCGATTGCATCGGTACTGCACAAGGTGCATCCTCTCCCTGAAAGTTCCATGGAAATTTCATATTTGGAACTCTTTTCCTTTCTTCGCTGCAAATTGCCAAAAGACAGAATCTTTTTTGATGTTATGGCTCTGCAGCATGGTGGTCGGGACTTTCTTTTTCAAATCGACATGAGTCTTGGTACATGGCCTACAGGACTCAGCTTGCTTGGGGGTTTGCAAATTCCGTCTGCAGGTGTTCCTCGCAGCAAATTTGACATGTCCCTTCTACTGAACAGAACTCCCCGTACCCAGACGAAGGCCCGAATCCTCATGGTTTCATCGAATCGTGACCGCGTTGGAAGCTGAGCCCATGTAAGTGCAAATGGGACATGACCAGAGAGCCACGCCCAAATTTGATGGTTTGTTTACTGAGAAATATAGCACTCGCATGACATTAACTGGAATCCTGGCTATCATTAACCGATAATTTAATCAGATGCATCTTCATTGTCCGTGAGAAAGCACACGCTTGCTTGTAGCTGTGATTGGTGAAAAAAAAAATTGTTAAAATTTAGCAAACTTGTTGTATGTGGTGCAGTGTTTTGATGCCCCATAGATCACTAAATTGCAAATGGGTAGGATACAACAAGCCTTTGGATATGTACAGTAAAGGAGTCGTGCTGTTCCAGAATGTCAGCTGCCATTATCAAGAAATTATCATATCCTCATCATCAATAAAATAAACCCCTTTTCCATCGTTGTAATATGGAGAACTTATAATCTGAGCATCCACCAATCAATAAACTCCAATTTACTGATCCAACAATTATGAAAACCCATTTCATTGACATACTGACCTGGAAACTTTGGTGCACTAACCTACCAAGCAAGAAGCTTCAATACACCTATCATGTCATCAGGAAACTCCCAACGAGAAAGGTCTCACTACTTTGCTCATCCCACAATCAAGATACTGCATTCTGCTCATTCATTGCAAGAGGCTTGTTGCATCACATCCATTTGTGATATTGCTTGATTTTCCACCTTTTTGTCTACATCTCATTCGGTATTGATGCATCAAATGTCATGTAATTTTATTTGACGAACACGTCATAGCCAAATTGCAAGTTTTTGACTTTCCTGTTGTTATCCGATTTGTTTAGATGGCGATTTGCCTCGACTCCCTCGAAGCAGTGTGCTCTCAGACTCCAAGTGAAGGAAGCCCCTTTGCCGAGGAAGCTCCTAACTGTATGCCATGTCCATCGCAGCTCTCTGCCCCACAGGAAACAAAAGTTGCTCGGCAGAGCCTGAGCGCTGAATTAGTACTGTATGCAGACGACGTGGACCCGACGGTTAATCAGATACATGCATTCAGCAGCTCTGTACCTGGTTTTGGCAGGGGACACCATCGGTACTCTGCCTCACCATTGAGGTATAATTTAAGGTCACATTCTCGTTTAATTGGAGGATCTGGAAGGCAGGACCATCAAAGGGACAACCAGCCATTCCTCAGAAACCAAGGTGTAAATTTGGGAATAAAGTGCAACAACAGCAGGGCCAACCAAAATGAAACTGGTCTTCCCGAACTGCGGGGATCCCATCGGAAACGAAAACCAAACCAACCAACAGTCACTGCAGAACCTACAAAGGGTTCCTATGGTAAAAGACGAACATTGCTTGTTTGGGCTGGTGAAATGGGGAGCTCCTCAGAGATCCCAGATGAGGAACATCAGCAATCAGCCCACACAAATCGCTTCCTGGCTGGCCCAGCCGCTTCCCTAGAAACACCCGAAAGGCGGGACTCAGGCAGCAGCTTGTCGGACCCCCCACAAGATGGGGGTACCAGCCCAGCTTTGTGCACACAGGCCTGGTTGAACTGGCACACTGCTGACACGTGGGTTCTGTCAGATGAGCAGGCCTCAAAGGGACCTGTGCCACAGAACATGGCAGGTCTTTTACAAGCATTTTACCACAAGGAGAATGATGATTTACTGATGGACCCAATTGTTCCAGAACAGTGTCGTTTTTAGATTCATTCTTTTGGGATCCAACTTGCTTCAGCTATTTGCGATTTACAAGCACTGAGCTTTAGAATTTAACACCAAAAGACAATGAGCAGTGCAATGAATCACTGAAAAAGGCTTCAAGAATATACTTTTACAGGGACAAAAATGTGAATGGAATGCTGTTTTTATTAAAAGAAAAATTGCATCACTGCAAAAACTTATTTATTATCTGTGCTTAGCATTAAATTAAGATGCGACTTTAAACCATGGTGTACTGCAACTTGACATGTGATAAGTGGCTCGAGTAGGTAGAAACGAACAGGGAGCAATGGATTTAAAATGCTGTCGGAGACCAAAATTAGATCCATCAACTCCTGGCTTCGCCAACATTAAGGCTTACTAGGCTTGTCTAGAATTGGAAAGAGGACAAAAGATAAAAAGGAAAAGACGGAATGAAAAGCTAAAATTTGTACAAAGCGTGTATAATTTTGGCCACACTGTGAACGATGAGCCAATAGTCTCAGACAGCTGTTTGGAGCACATCAGAAAAGTAAAAGAAGAAAGGTTTGCAAGACTTCAAAGGCGAACTACATCAAATGGACACAAATACGACAACTTGAAATCATTCCGATCAATCTCTTGCACACATAATATGGAAATGGCCCCTAATGTTGGGCTTGGGCTTGGGTTCAGGCATGCACATGAAGAAAGTAGATAATTTCCAGAGAGAAAGAATACAATTAACATAACACTAAAAACAGACACACATATTATAAAGAAAAAGAAATGGAGGTAGAAATGACATCATTATTTGCGGAGCAACGAAGATGCAGCATGATCGGGATGAGAGAAACACAGAGGTAAAAGTGTTTCAAAAGCGTGGGTGTACTGAATATTTGATGGTTTTCAGAGCTTTGCAATATGTGTAGACGTGGGTTCGAAGCAGATACCTATGCTTTGTTTTGCAGCACAGAAAGACAAGACCAGCAGTAGATTTTCTTTTTTTTGGGGGGGGGGGGGAGGGAAGGCAACTTTGGCAGCTGTGCATGCAGCTTTCCCAGTGCTATGCCAAAGGCTCAAATAAAATCAGCAGCATTTTGTTTTCTTTGCACTAGCACTTTACAGCACATATTTGTGAAACACACGAATGCCATTTCTGGAACACTGTTGTTGTCAGTATAGGCATACTATCACACAACAGCTTTCTTTAAGTTTTCCTATTCCATCAAGGCAATCCATCCATCACAACACCTTCCACCCTCACAGTCACAACACACAAACATGTTTTCATTGTCCAGGCCAAAGCAAAGCAAAATGATCGCAGCTGCTCCAAGATTTATGCAGTGCATTTGGAAACTTATTGGTGTGTGTGAGCTTGAGGCTTTTGACACATGTTCTCGTTGGAGATTTCAAAATACTGTACATTTAAGTTCTACAGTTCTCTTTATATAATAGGTATTTGACGATTTTTAAACAAGGAAGCAAAATGCAGCAATTTCTTTGTTTAAAAATTCAAAAACATTTAAAAATACAATCGACTCTCCTTTTTCGTCTTTGTCTGTTCCATCACCTTGTCTCGTTAACAATGTTCCAGCTTTCCTCACGCCATTCCCCTGGGAAAGCCATTTGTGGTGTGGATGAGGACACTGATATCAAATTTGGGACTGTGCTTTTGTGCAGTAAGAGAAACTAGTTTATGAGCGATTCGGTTGCACCAAGCAAGATATTTAAGAATTATAATTTGCATCCTTTTTGCATGCTGTCTTTTTTCCCGGAATAAAAAGATCCACAAAGTTTGTAAAGCCAGTGAAAGATGTTTCCAAACACATTGGCAATGGAGGATTTGTGTCAGGTGGCAGAGGAGTAAGAAGGGGTGGTGGGGGTAGAGAGGATCTGGGTATGACACATTCAGTGTATTCACACTTTATAAAATCGCACAGGTCTTTTTGAATTTATTGCAGAAAACACATTGATTACCAAATTTCTCGACTCCTGTCTGAATGTATTAAAAAAATTCTGCCATTCTCACTTTTAATGAAATACTTTATCATGCAACGAATACTGAACATATTGAACCATAAACTGCCATTTGCCTTATTAGTTTCACAAAATTTTGCACACCCATTGTTCCTCGATTAGCTTGAACAGTTTCCCAATAGCATTGTGTAGCTCAAGGTTGAGAGATGAAGCTGGCCAGGTTCAGTTTGTCATCTTTATTGGCAAATGATTGGATGGCTGCAATGACAACTTGTACAATAACACTGTACATATGCATAAGTTGAATGATTTCTATTTTTGCAAGTAGGTTTTCACATCTGATAACGATTTGGAGTGATGATAAGATGACGTCTGCCATTGTAAGCCTGCACAACGGCTCTTCCAGGTATTATTTCTGCATGATGCTTGAATAGCACACGATAAACAACTGCTTCAGTTTAACAAAGCCATTTAAAATAAGACATTTGCCTCAAAATAAGACATTTACATGATTCCATTTGTTTCAGCCAAATGTTTATCGTCCCTTTTTGCCATTCTTGTATTTTGATGTCAGTTGCTGTTGAAATGCAAACCTTTTTTATTTTTACATTGTTTACAGCATAACCAAGTTGACTGCAGTACAACTGAAATGGCTACAACTCATTTTTAAAGCATTTGTCTCAGTTGTTCACAATTAAATCTGGGACCAAATGAAATGTCTTTCTCTTGCATCATTGTCAGCCTATTTGAACCCCTCGTCTTCTGTTTGGCCA
>NC_140975.1:44521863-44526863 GCF_056783735.1 Eptatretus burgeri | reverse complement strand
CTTCAGGTGTGCTTATATCTTCTTTATTTTTTAGACATCACACGTATGTAAATGAACACTCGTTTTACTCTGCACGCGTTACACATCACGTGCAGCGAATTTCACTTCCCTGCAGATTGTATTTTTTTTTTTAACACTTCTGTACACTGCCATTGAGGCCAGGTTGCAAGTCACCATCTACATTTCCAGAAGAAGAGACATAATAACTCTTCAATGGAAAATGTTTTTCGAGTTTTTTTTTTTAATCCTGAAAAAATAGACCGTCGTGAACACAGTCATTTTGAAAGATTGGCCTTTGAACCCCTTCTTAAATCGTCCTTTTGAAGGGGGACAGATATCACACAAACAAATACACAGTCACTTTGTGTTTTATATGGTAGATACCAGTGGGGTATGCTTACACATTGTAAGCAATAACAAACTGTGCTTCCCCATCATCTCGAGTTGCTCACCTGCATTTATTTTTTTCATTTATAAATTTTGATTTTTTTATATTTTCATTTATGGACGCTTTCCGACAGTTCTGTGATTTTTTTTCCAGTGTAACAGCTTTGATGTCTGTCGATATGCAAAATTTTAGTTTTCCCCATCACCCAGAAGGTACCGAACATTAATATCAGTCGGTCAGTGAGTGGTTAGAATGAGCTTTATATATTAGATGTATGTACTACTCGTAGCAGGGGTATACTTTAACACTGTGTAAGCATACATACTGTGCTTCCCATTGCTTCGGGTCGCTCACCTGCATTTGATTTTTCATTTATTTATTTTCATTTATTTTTCCATTTATTTATATTTTCATTTACAGATGCTTTCTGATGGTTCTATAATTTCCCTGGTGTATCAGCTTCAATGTCCATCAGCACACAAAATTACCCTGCTACCCCATTGTCTCAGGTTGCTCACCTGCATTCATTTTTTCATTTATTCATTTTCATTTATTTATATTTTCATTTACGGATGCTTTCCAATAGTTCTGTGATTTTTTTTTCCAGTGTACTGGCTTCAATGTCCTTCGGCACACAAATTTACCATTGTTCTTAGTGTTGGCTAGAAAAGCGTGCATTAGGGTCCGCACAATGTTTTTCTGCATTTTTGTGATCACCAGACCATCTGAATGAATATTCCGATTGATGCCACTCTGGCACCCTTGAGAATTTTTGTATAAAACCATTAATATGCAAATTAGCGGTGGCCATTGTCGAAATTACTATTTTTCTTAATATCTCCAGAAGTAAGCATCCAAACAGCCTGGTTGAGGTGTCCAAACCCATGTTTTTAGGGTCACTGGTCATGATAAACCCACTTACAATTTGATAACATTGAAGTTTAACTCATTAATATGCAAATTAACATAACCCTACCCCCTGAATTTGTCCGCGCCAATCGGCGTTTTTGCAGTACAGTTATACAACAACGATGAAACTGTTTGAAAATAACTTGTGCAGAGCCGTTTATCCCCAGTACAGTTGTGAAGAAATGGCTGACCTCAGAAGATCAACAGCATGAACTGTTTCTGATCAAGTAAGTTGAGGCTTGTAATGTAATTCAAGAAACATGGAGAACTGAGTTTTAAGTAAGAGTAATGTCTTTTGATACAGTAGAATGATCGATATTATTTGCAAGCAAGTTTTTATTTTTTATTATTTTACATGATCTATCTGAAAGCAACTGTGTATTTTATAGATTTTTAAAAGTACACAGGGTGAAACCTGTTTCCTGAGAATTTTTTAAAATACAAACAAAGAAATTAAATGTTTACTGATGTTTATAATTACCTCTATTGTTACAGGTTGAGGCTCCATCACCATGGGAGACTGTTTCTTCAGTCCCTGCGATGCAACTAAAGCTGGAAAACCTCTGTTAACAGTTGGTTCAGACAGAGTGCGAAGTATCATCCGGTCAAGAAAAGCAAGACAAGATGGTACACATGAAGAGCTTGAACAGAGATTACAGGCAGACGAATCTATCGAGCTCAAATGCCATAGAGACTGGGTGTCAATGTACACATCACGCTCACACATAGAAAGACACTTGAAACGAATGAGTAATGTCTGTTTGGAAGATGCTTCAACAAGCAAAAGAAGCCGCTGTTCAAAGACGACAGTATTTGACGTTAAAGAACATTGCATTTTTTGCAGAGAAAAGTGCATCATGGACTTTGAAAAGAAGAATCCTAATCGTTGGCGGCGAGTTCTCCTTTGTAGGACTGCAGATCGTGTTGATCGGACAACTTTCAAACAAACTATTCTAGATGTTATCGATTCCCACCAGGATGAAGAAGGACACCAGGTCAAGATACGATTAATGGGCACAATCAGCGATCTTCATGCTGCTGATGCGAGATATCACAATGACTGCAGAAAGTCCTTCATGGCACCCCGTTCTGTTGCAGCAGCAGCGCACAGTGGCAGAGAAACTCAGGACATTGAGCCAGCTGTCAGTTCTACCATCCTATCGATGAAAAACGACATGTTGCGCATCTGGAATTCAGTAGAAGTCTACAATATGTACAAGGATCATGGAGGAAAGCTATACTCTCAACCGAACCCTGTTATCTAAATTGTTGGATATACTTGGGTCTGAGCTTCTGGTTCTGTCTGGTGAGAGTGTCGCTAGTTTAATCTTGTTTCGCAGCAGAGCATCTACTGCGATCAACTTTGTAGCATCAGATGAAGATGACGCCATTGATGATTCCATAGAACGAATTGCCAAGAAGGTTGCACAGGAATCTAAGCAGTTGTCATCCGACCCCAGTTCCTATCAGACTAGAATTAATATAGATATTGCTAATGAAGCAGTGAGTTCAACTCTTCAATTGCTACTCTCCAAAATATCAGCGAAACTGGACTGCACACTTCCAGGAGCTCTGATAGGAAACATCATAACGAATATTATCACCAATCGACCAACTACACTCCAAATAGCACTGGGAGTTCTCGTCAGTCATAAAAGCCTCATCGAGCAGTTGTACAACTATCGTGTGACCTGTTCCTATGATGAGTTTCAGCGTTTCAAGGGATCAGCAGCAAAGGCTGCAACTGTTCACTCTGGGATTAGGGGAACTGCCAATGCTGAATGTGGCCTCGTTCAGGTTGTTGCTGACAACTTTGACACAGATATCTCATCCCAGAATGCACTCGTTTCAACACATTCTCTTGCAGTACCACTTACCATAAAAGATCAGGAGATATCTTCCACATCTGAAGTTGAAGCCATCATCAGACAATTGACCCGTGATGAAATGAAGACACCTGTGATAGAAGAGATTTCGGTTCAAAGGTACAAGGGACCTGAGAAACCAGCGATGCCAGTTGAAGAAGCCACACGTGTGGTGTTACCTCTCCGCGTATTGGCTCATCAAGCTATACAACTTAGGAGAGTTCAAGATATGGATTTCTCTTTTCTGAAGCAAATCACTTCTGATCAGAACACACCAGAGTTTGGTGGTTTTAATACGAAGCTCTGCAGAGAGCAAGGACGATCCATCCAACCTGCAACGAGGGCCATTTATACACCACTCATAGATATGGCTCCAGCTGATCCAGACACGATGTTTACGGCAATGGAGGAGGGAAAACGCTTGACCGCAGAGTGTAAACAAACCGTAACCATCTTCACAAACGACCAACAGCTGTATTGAGTGGCCGTTAATGTTAAATGGGTTTATCCTGAGCGATTTACCCAGTTCATACCAAGGCTGGGCGGCATGCACACCCTTATGAGTTTCATCGGTTGTGTAGGGAACTTGATGGCTGAAAGTGAGCTGGAAGACGTGATGAAATCTGCCTTTGGAGGTGTTGCTCATATGCTTGGTGGAAAAACGTCAGGGCCCTGCGATTGGTGACTGAGGAGGTCCTTAGTTCCAGCGTGGCTCAGGCAGAAAGTCATGAAGACTTAATGGATACTCTTGAAACCAAAGCAACAAAGAGCATGACCACACAACTATGGGTACAGAACCTTGTGAAACCTGTATTCATTATGATGGCGTTTGTTTGTGCTGAGCATGAAGGAGACTGGCCATTGCATCTTTGGGCTATGAAGGAGATTCTCCCCTACTTCTTCACGGCTGGACATCACAACTATGCTAGATATGGGCTCGACTACCTTTGATCGATGGAAAGGCTTCATGGAGACATTCTGGAAATGTTCTTAAAAGAAGATCACGTGATGCGGCACAAGAAGGACCTATGGAACGGCATATGGTCGGATATGTACATCGAGTCCACGTTCATGCGCTATGGTCATGGCATAAATGGAATCGTTGGCATTACATTGAAACCTTCTACACTGAAGAAGTGGGCCTATGGTATGCACACGTTTCGTCAGATAGTCCACGATCTCACAGATGTGTCTGAGGGGCATATAGTCACAGAGGTGACCATTCACAAGGAAGAGAAGCCATCACACATACGATCTGATGCAGAGGACTGAGATAAGATAAGGAGAAAACTCCAGTCCTGTATCTACCTACTTGACCCAATCGAACATGCAGACAGAGTTGTCAACATTGTAACTGGCAGAATTGGATTGGAGAAGGTGAACGCACCAAGGGAAGTTGACGTTGGCCGAGCACAGATGCATTCATATGAAGAAAGCTTGCAAGCAGGATTCAACGCTCCCTTATCTAAACAAGTCATAACTATGGCAGTGACACGGAAAGTCATGCGTGTGGGATCTACTGAGGTTTGTGATCTAAATCTCATGTACTCCAGGGTTATGGGACTCCAACAAAGTCGAAACTATGTGACGTCTTAGAGTACGAGCTTGCACCTGTGCCAACATCAATGTTCGATGAAAAGGGGGAGATGAGAATAGCAAAGACCAAGTGGACATTGAAGAAGAGTCTCCAAGTGGAAATCTCAACAAGACTGGGTTCACAACCTGAAGTCACCATCTTAGATGGTTGTGCAATCCTCTGGGTTATTCGTTGACCTAACAGGGGAATTGTGCAAGACTTTGTTGATCACTTCACGAGCTACATCATGGCAAAGGTGGAC